>NW_007731429.1:107387-115544 GCF_000696425.1 Galeopterus variegatus | reverse complement strand
GTGGGATCCGAACCCTGGGTGGGAGCGCCGCCGCACTTCCCAAGCGGCGCACTGTAGCAGTGCGCCACCGGGCCGGCCCGACAAAGATCTTTTAATCAATATTCTTTCAACCAGCTATAAATTTACCTAATCAAAGTATCACTTAGTGGGGCCGGCCCGGTGGCGCACTCAGTAGAGTGCGGTGCTTCGGAGTGTGGCGCCGCGGGTTCGGATCTCATATAGAGACTGGTCCGCTCACTGGTTGAGCGCGGTGTGGGCGCGACACCGAGGGTTGCGATCCTGTTGCCGGTCACGGTACAGGCGCGACACCAAGGGTTGCGATCCCGTTACCGGTCACAAAAAAAGATAAAAAGGAAAAAAAAAAGTATCACTTAGTCCATATTTCTCTATCTTCCCACAAGGCTCCCTTGAGAGAAGGCATTGACAGTATAAGTGAAATCTAGAAAAAATAGAGCCTTGACATTCATGAAGGACTAGAATCTAGAACCACTGGGAATCCCCAATTATATAACGAGGACTATGGCTAATTTCTTCCATAAAATATAATTCTTTCCTCCCAGGCTGGAATATTTATGGAGAGTGTTGTGAATCCCTTCTTGTTTCTGTATGGAGCTTCTATTAAATTCATTCTTGCCATAGACTGGAACAAGAATGTGTGTCATTGCATTCTTTATATTTATCCAAACTTCTGTTCTCTGGCTAAGAACTATTACTTTCTTAGAAGATCCTTAACTTCTCACCTAATAACTCCCTCTTTTCTCTCTCTACTTCCAACACGAGCACCAGCTTCCATCTCCAGATTTATTATTATTATTTCTTTTCCTAAGGAATCTGCTCTTTTATTATTTCATGAGAGCAACTGGATATACGAAGTTGAGTAAAGAACAGGAAAGCCCCTTTGGAATGGGGCTGCTGCATGGTCGGCTAGGCCTAGCTCTGATGTGCAAGATGGAAACTCACACCTCCCAAAATAACAAGTGATCACATCATGGATCTTTGTCATTGCTCGTGAACAAATCACAAATATCAAAGCCGCCCATATGAAGGGCTACCATATGTTATATCAATTTTATTTCTTTGAACTGTCCATGCTAAAGATATACTGATTCCTTTTTATTTTGAGCACTATTCCAGAAGGTCTGAATCTGGATCATGTTTGACATTTGTCATTCCTATCATGTATCTCCAGCATGACAGCTTTTCTTCCTCTTTTCTCACCAGCCCAGTCCCCTGTCTCCTGGTGCCTCTTAATTATAGTTAGTCACATAATGTTGGCCGACACTACACTTGCACATATAGGGAAAATGTGGCTACTTGATTTTCTATTATAAGAAAATCATAATCTGATGAATCTTTGTGAGTCCCCATCTTCTTGAGAGGTGGAGAAGAAAACTTAAACTTAGCTATTAATGACCTACAGTCGTTTTGAACTTAAAGAGACTCCCTTCACTCATTTTGGAGACATCAAATCTCTTGAATTCAGTTCCTGCCCCCTACTCTTTCCTAATATGATAAAGCTTCCAGTGACCATCATGTTGAAGGAGGGGAGAAGGAAGACTCGGGATCATGTGCTGTTATATGGATCTTGGATCCCTGCTGCCTCTCCTGCAGGATGGATTGCTGCAGAACAGTGGGTCCCATCTGGTCTTTTGGAGCCTGTGGTCCTGATCACTTGTCCTTGAATCACAAGGCCCACACATATGGCCACTTTGACCTGACCCCACAGCCTCTGCCTGTCTGTCTGTAACCCTTAAGTGGGGCATATGGAAATTTACGGGTCCCTGCACCTCACTACTTGCTGTGGAGTGTTGGGGGCTCCTCAGACCCCTCCGTCTTGCTGCTGCTTCCCATGCTTCTTCCCCATCTCCCTGGGACACATGCAGGACTTGTCTTAGAGCTCTGGGGCCTCCTGCACTGAGCCCAGGGAAGCACTGGTGACCTGCCTTATGACCTCAGGCTTCCCTGTACTTTAGATGTTTCTACAGCACCCCTACCTCTGCTACCTAGATTTAGCCCCTGAAGGAGAAAGCAAGGTTTTATGCATCTGGCCTTTGACTGATTTCTGTTTTGTTCTTTCCCACCACCCACTGGGGCTGGAAGGGCTATGCTCTACTTTCTTCTTCCTCTATGGAAAGGACTTCCCCTATATTGTAGTCTCCTTGAAAGTCGTTAAACGTCCTGGCCCAGCCTTAATGGTGGAAGGGCATCCTCTCTACCCTATGGAAGAAATCCTATTATTTGAATTGGCCAAGTATGGTAGGAAGTTCAAGATGACTAGGGACTTGGGATCACAGAAGATAAAAATACCCTGGTTTTTGATAATCCTCAACTATATCCTTTACAAGTGACACAATGTTCTGGATTCATCTAGAAGAAATTCTGTTCCAAGAATTAATCATTCTAATAATAACAGCTAATACCTATTGGCTGCTTATGATATGTCAGGCATTTTTCTAAGACATATTTAATCTACATACACTCCTATGATGTAAGTACTATTGTTATTCTCATTTTACGCACGAGGAACTAAGGCCTGGATAGGGGGTAAAGTATCTTTCCAAATTCACATGGAAAGAATTATTAAAGTAAAGGATTATTATTTGAAGCTGCTTCTGTCTACCGTGAACCCCAGGCTCTTTCAGTCCACCCCTGCCCCTGGCCACTTTCATCCTGCTTGTCAGCACGCTGCCCTGGCCTGCTCTCCATGTGCACACTCTGCATCATATGTGCCCGGCAAACCAAACAATTTGCTATTTCACTTAAATTCCATCTCATTTTCCCTCTTCTAGATCTTTGCTCATTCTGTTCCCTTTTGCCTCTCCTCGCCATTTCTCCTCTTCCAGGGCCCTACCTAACGACCCCCTACCCCAAACCTTCTCTGATCCCCACGGCTGGAAGGAATCTGTCTTCTAAATTCACTCTTCTTTTTGTGCTTACAGTGTCTCTCCATGTCTCAGCTTTGAATTAATCATGTATTATTTCGGGAGTCGACTTGCCACTCAGGCTTGGATCTCCATCATCTCTGTTCCTCTGCAGCCTCCGGCGCAGAGACTGGATTTGTCGGGAAGGCCCTTTTCCTCACACACGGGGCCATCCCTGCAGCACAGTTCAGTAAAAGGATGGTGCTGAGATCTTGCCTAGGAGCTGAATCCAGAGCTTGGAGCCCAGGGTCAGCATTAAGTGAGATTCCAGAGAGTCCTTTCATCTCAGCCTGTAACTCAAATGTGGAAATCCAGCACAAGGAGTCAACAAAGGGACACATGGAGTCAACAAAGGGGCACAAGGAATCAACCAAGGGACACAAGGACCTTGTGTCTGTACAGCTTTGTGTTCCAAGGGCTGACCATCCTGCTGCTTGGGGGCAAAGTCCCCTACCTACTTCCCTGTTCAGTGATAACTTTTCTAAGTTCCAGTGAGACAACCCCTGCCCCCTTAATTTATTATAAATGAAAAAAGTGCCAAACTCATTCTTTCACAACAGTTTATAGCTTGGAAAAATTGTGTATTTTGAGCTCCTTGAATTTCTTACAGGAGTATATGGTTCAAGATTTGTTACTGTTTTCAGTGTTTTTGATTTGGGATCATTGGCACGCTCCATGGCCTAATGATAAAGACACTGAAGGCAGATGGATCTAGTGAGCCTCTCAGGCAGTCATTTATAGAATCAGTGTAGGGGTCTTTGGCGATTAACATGTCACATTCCTGCCACTGGAGGAGCCAGATTAAACTGTGCTGAAAGGAAATATAGACATTTACTACGGGAATCTGGGCTGCCCTGATGACACACTGCCTTATGCAGTGAGATTTCTCCCAGCCTAGGGCTGAGAGTGAAGACCAAGCTTAGCAGAAGATGTCCTGACTGAATAAGCATGTGCCTCACCTACTGGTACCACCACCGGGCACACCAGGGTGTCTGTATCCAGGTCTCTCTCGGGTCCAGTTGCCCAAAGTTCTGCCAGGAAAGGAACAGAGACAGATGTTGTGTTTGTGCTGCTATTTAAGAGGGCACCAACCACTCCAGGAGGTGATGTGTCCCTGGTCAACACACCTCAGGAGAGAGGCTGACCTGGTGATCAGAGGCATGGAATGACCACTACTCCGGATCAGCCAGTGGTAACTTGTGTGAAGATTGCACACTGTGTCTTGGGTGTCCTCAGGTGCGCTTTGTCTTTGAATGTGAGCAAACCCTCTCTCCCACCACCTGCTTTTCCTGGGCTGGGTTGACTCTCATCACAATCTGCTTAGCCATGTAGCTTCAGTGTCACCTGCAAATAGCTCCATGTACATTCAAGTCAAATGCGTGAAGAACCCCCATGGCGGGGGCATTTCTCTCCTTAGTGGTGCTGGTGTACTTCTCTTTGGTTTCCTTGGAATCCTGGAGTTTGGATTATGAAGTGACTTGGATGGGATATACTCTTGCCTGCTGGAGGGAGGAAAGGTATTTTTTCCTTGAAGCTTAAGATTCTTCTGGGGGAAAAAATAGTTTATGGAATGATAGAATTAAAAGGTAAAATGAATCCTTCCATGAACTTTTTAAAAAATAAAATATTAATACTTTATTGTAAATTCCACATAGCCAATTGAATCTCACGGGATATTTAATTGCTTTTTGCTGAACCCTTACAGATAAACTGTGATTACATTTCAACTATGGTTTGAAAAGTGGCATTACATCCTAATCCACTAACTCATTTCCCAGTAAGTTTATTGTCATTCAGTCTGATACATGATCTACTGTTAAACTATTTCTTACCCGGGTACAAATTATATTCATTAAACTTAAACCACTTTTAGCTTCAGCACTAATTGCAAGTTTATGTAATTTAATTTTTTAATTCTTTTTTTTATATATATTTTTTGTGGGGTACAGTGTATTGTTTCAGTACATGCATATCCTGCACAATGATTCCCTTAGGGTAGATAGCACAGTTTTGTCACCATTAGTTCACCCCTAATCTTCCCCCCCACCCCTCCCAGCCTCTAGTAACCATTTTTTACTCTCTACTTTTTTTTTTAAACACACAAAGATTAACATCCTTATTACAAAAAGAACTCTTAAAAATGAATTAGAAAAATCTAAGCAGAAATTTGGTGAAGGACATGAGCAGATAAGTCACACACCCCAAAGAAACACACGTGGTTAAAAAATACATTCTAGGATCTGGTTGCAGGCGGGGGTGGGGCTGACCCAGCCCTGGTCTCCAGGTCCCTGGGCATCAGGCTGGCTCTGTTGCTGGCCTGGATGTGTGGCAGTGGGGGAAGGGCTGAGGCCCCTGGCCTCTGTCTCTCAGGACCTCCCAGGCCGGCATCAGCTGGCTCTGTTTCCATGAACTTTTTGAAATCTCCTCATGTTAGTACGTGAAGAGTTTATTCATTTCTTACAGCTGCACAGTATTCCATACTTTCATAATTTTAAACACTGACCCTTATTAATGAACATTCAGATGGTTGTCGGGCTTCTTCTGTTATAAATAAAGGTGGGAGAAATGTCCTTGTGTACATGTTATTTAGCTCATTGATGAGTTTATCAGTGGGGTGGATGCTAGTTGCTGGGCCGACTTATATGTGGACTTTAAATTTTAGTAGTTTTTGCTATATGGTCCCTCACAGAGGCTATACCACCACTTTACAAAATGGAATCATTCTTTGTGACCCTTTACCAATTTCTTGCTAGTCTCCCCTCCCCCTCATCCTTTCCCACCTCTGGTAACCATAGTCCTGTTTTCTCCTTTTGAAAGTTCAATTCATTATTGTGATTGTTTGTTTGTTTTTCTTTCTTATTTTAGATCTCACATATGAGTGAGGACATGCAGTATTTCTCTTTCTGTGCCTGGCTTATTTCACTCAACATAGTTTTCTCCAAGCTCATCCACGTTGCTGCAAATGACAGAACTTCAGTCTTTTTTATGGATGAGTAATATTCCATTGGGTATATATACACCACATTTTCCTTATCCAGTCATCCATCTATGTACCATTACTTTTCTAATCAATATTTTCTGATTTTTCTGTTTTATTCAAGGTACTTTGCCAGTCGTTGGAAAGTTTAAGAAAAGTATTAATAATGCTGTTGTGGAGTGTTTCAAACTGTGCTGTCATTACCTATTTTCTTGTGTATGTGTTAAAACCGATTTACTAAACCATGATTAACATTTTCATTATATTTTTATTGTGAAAGATTCAAACATGTACAAAGATAGACAGAATGGTAATGAGCCTCCATGTACCCAGCTTCAATAATGACTGACTTATGGCCAATTTTGTCTCATCTATACTTCTAGTAAATACAAGATGTTGTATTATTTCTTCCATAAATATGTCGATATGTATTTGAATGAGAAAGGGTCTTTTTAAAAACTTTATCACAATACCGTTATTCTCTCTCTAAAAAAAAAAAATACTTCTCTCATATTTTAAGTTATCCAATGAGTGTTTAGATTTCTCCAAAGGGCAGATAACCTTTTTATATATTAAGGTTTCTTTGAGTCGAGGTTCAAAAAAGATTCATACATTGTGATTGGTTGAGAAGTCTTTCAATAAAGTCTTTTCAGAAATTTAAAAAAAAATTTTTTTTCTAGGAGGCCAGAAACCAGCTTCAATGGCCCTTTAAGCATTCTTAGCAAGTGTCCGTTCCTTTGGACTCAGGAATGTTGTCACTGAGTGCAGTTCACTCAGAGTGAAAATCGGAGCACTGTTTTGGTTCCAGCAATTGTTAACTGTGCGCCCTTAAGCAAGTTATTACCTCGCTTGGAATTCTGATCTCCTTACTTAGGAAAGGAGTGAGGTGAATTATATGCCCTTAAAAGGCCTTTCCTGGTCTGGGGTCCTATTGGGGTGTGTGTCTGTGTTGTCTTCTTGAGCCCAAGGGAGAGAAAATGGTTAAATTAGGAGGCTATGTTTCAAAGCTGTTGTTTTCCCATAGAACTAGAACTCATTTTAAGTTTTCTAATCACCTTCCATATGTCACATTTTCCCTTGTTCGGTCTGGAATTGGTTTTCATGCCTGAGGGCCTGAAGTCATCTTTTGATTTCTTCAACTTAAGAAGCAACTTATTTTAAATGTCGGATCCTGACAGAAAAAACTCTAATAGCTTCATCACAGAGACATCTTTTCTCTTATTCTGGTTGGGAAACAGATCTGTTTTGCTAAATGAGTTTAATTTTCCAATATAGAATAACAGGTATAAATACCTATAGATCTTAGCACATTAAAAGTATCTTAAGTTTACCATTAATTGGTCTTGAGAAGAAAAGAGAAACACAAGTGCAATTAATTTATTACCTTAATACCACATGATGGGATGAATTGTTTCCATGCAAACAGCAGCTTTCATTTAAACAAACAAGATCATTTTAAAATGAGTGGGTAAGCTTGGAACAGCATAGTGGTCCTCTGCTTATTTGCAGGTGTGAATACACTCCTGGGCTAGAAGCTTGAGGGATGTAACTGAGAAGAGGCTGATTGCTGGTATGAGCTGCCAGTGTTCTAAAAATGCCTTCTATAAGTTCCTTGTCTGTTTCACGGTTGACCTGTTTAGAGGGCTATTACTTCATTTATATCTAGATATACTAACATGATATAAAAGATTAGCTGGAAAAACACTTGAACACATGTGTTGATTACTTCATTTGATAACAGCATGACACTACTATTTACTGGAAAACAAGAAGTACACACTGATATTTACAAAAGTTTTTTTCAGTTAAGTTTAAATGAAAGGAGAATGATACATTTTAAAATAAAAAGGAAAAGGGGATAAATTCTGTGGACAGACTCGATTGGTACATGGTCTACTCCTAAACAGTCTTCTCATTGAAAGAGTTAGGACAGAGTAATAAATAAAAATACAATTACTATTATATTTGTAAAAATGTAGATAACCCAAAATGCTTACTTGCCTGGCTTTGGAATGATGCATTGTGTAATTTCGTAAAATCAGAATTTATAAGTCTTTTTGCTCAGGCTAAAATTACAGTGAGTTTGCATTTTCTGAGGGTACAATGATTGGGTTGAAGGTGGTGATGGAAAAAAATGCCGGTTGAAACTTCACTGTTGGAGAAACAAGCCAACAAATAATTTTTTTAAAAAGCCAAACAAGGGCCGGCCCGGTGGCGCACTGGATAGTGCGCCGCTTGGGAAGCGCAGCAGCGCTCCCG
>NW_007731429.1:105288-106407 GCF_000696425.1 Galeopterus variegatus | reverse complement strand
GAAAAAAAAAAAAAAAAAAAAAAAAAAAAAAAGCCAAACAAGCAAATAACTAAATAATTCCTTCTCTACAGAATATTAGAAGTTGACCAAATGTGGACAGGTCAATATCAAACCAGGTACCATTTGCCCAGTCTCTGCTTCAAAATGAATCAGGAAGAAATAAGGACAGGTACACCCAATCACCATAGACATATAATAATACAAACAGATTCAGAAATGGTATTTATGCAGCCCTGGGGTGTGCTGTTCGGCAACATGCAAGGAAGCCTGTCAACACTTCTAAGACCGTGGGGATGCTGAGAGTCTAAGGGCCGCTGAGACTCTGAGGTTAAATTTTCCTGATTGTAACTTAGGACAGGGATTACTTTTTGTCCCAGTGTAGATGTGAAGAGTTCAGGTGTCTCTGGTCCAAAGAAAAGGGATGAAAAAGTGGAGATGTTTCTCCATAATAAACCACAGTGTATGGAGTTTCCAAACAAATTCCCTCCAAACAAACTGTCTGATATCACTTATCCATTCTCATCATGTGTACAACTGAAAAAGCACATTCACAAACCATGACCTCAAAGGGCCTCCCAACAGTCCTGGAAGGTAGGCAGAACAGGTATTGTCATCATCCCCATTTCAATAAAGCAAAACTGAGACACAGAGAGAGTGAATATCCAGGTCATATGAGTCTTAGTTAGGACTTGAACCCAGGTCTTTGGAGTCCAGGTGGAATATCTTTTACAGAGGGTATGTCTTAGCAAATGATCCAGGCCTTAGCCAAATCATGTTCTTAGCCACACGGATCGTGCTTATTGCCAGTGGCAACCTTCACCTTTTTCTCTGTCCTTTCTCCCTGACCGTAGAGCTCTTGAAATTCTTTGCACTGAGGTATCAGGAACTGGATTTGTTCCTTATCTCAGGATTGCCTGTCTTCACCCAATAGAAGAGTTTTCAAGCATCAGTGGGAGATTTTTTGTTTTCTTCCTGTGAAATGAAAGCATTGTAGATGCTACCAAGAAAAATTCTTTTCTGGCAGCCAGAATCCTAGAGAATGTTCTGGGAGGTAGTAGGAGCTGGGTGGGAAAGCTCAACGTGATGGCATGAACTCTCTTCCCATGGCTGTAACCCCAC
>NW_007731429.1:99802-103915 GCF_000696425.1 Galeopterus variegatus | reverse complement strand
CCGCGCAGCCGCCTGCGCGCCTGCTCCGTCTGCACCCCGGGCAGCGCCTTGAACCACAGCTCGCGGGAGATCCGGGCGTAGCACACGGCCATGGCGACCACGGGGCCCACGAACTCCAGGCCGAAGAGGAAGAGGAAGTAGGACCTGTAGTAGGGCTGCTGGTCCACGGGCCAGACCTGGCCGCAGAAGATCTTCTCCTGCTTTCTGACGATGAAGAGCACGGTTTCTGTGGCGAAGTAGGCCGAGGGGACGGCGACGAGGATGGACACCGCCCACACTAGGGCGATCAGGAGCGAGGCCGTGTGGCAGTTCATCCGGGGCTTCAGGGGGTGAACGATGGCCAGGTACCTGGCAGGGGAGAGACGCGACCGTAGTGACGGACGCTTGGAAACACTGCGAGTTCTCGACTGACCCCAGACACGCGCAAAAGCAGCAGCATGTCACAATGAACCCCCAGGTACCTGTCACCCAGCTGCATCTTATTTCAGCAACTTCCTTGGGAGCGGTGGAATGGTTTAGTGGAAACAGAACAGGCTTTGGGTCAAACAGGCTGGATAAATCCCGGCTTTTTCCCAGATTGGCTTTAGGGTCTGGGAGGAATTACCCAATCTGTCTGAGATTCATTTCCTCAAATGCAACATGGGATAAAGTGACAACTGACTTGCAGGGCTGCTGTGAACATTAAATACCGTAATGTTTGTAAAATGCTTTGTGCATAGTAGGTGTTCAATAAATACTTGTGGCCTATTATTATTATGAAGAGCCCTATTATATCACCTTGGGTTTCAATGTTGCTCTTCTGCGCAAGAATATAATGTTCTGGAAGCTATTCATTACAAATTCTTCACGGTCTAGAGGAGGAAGGGCCAGGCACCTTGGAGAGAGGTGGGGGCCTTTCTCAGGGCAGTGGACAAGGACTTTCTCTTCCTGCCACTAGGCATCATCCTGCAGAGGCAGGAAAGTGGGAGGCGGGATTGCAGTGCAATTGAAAGATTCTAATGAGAAATAAGTTACTTGCCCAAGCTCACATCGTGCAGCAGAATCCTGGCTCCCAATGCAAAGTTTTATACCCACCTCCCTGGGCCATCTCGCACTCAAAGGAGAGGGTATGTTAAGTCACTTTGACACCATAAAACTTTAGCCCTGTTCTTTCCAATAAGCCATACTACCCGGGAAAGAGGTTGGAGCGGTTTGTGGGAAATGAGCTCATTTCTGTTGGTTAAATACCTTCTTTCCAGAGAGACCTACTTAGATACTTTGGTGCCCTGGAATAATTTCTGTGCATTTTATGGCAGCGAGGTGGGGGTGGGGGGTGGGAGAAAGGGAGGAAGATAAGAGGCATGAGGGGCAGGGAAGAAAGAAAACCCTGGAAATGAGTGTGTATCCCATACCTGGAGCTGGAGTCAGGTGGGACCAAGAGCAAGAAGTCATCTGCAGAAAATTCTATCCAACTTACCTTTCCTTTGTAATCAGACTTTTTGGTCATCTTTCCAAGTTTCTGACTGGACTAAGAAGGCCTTCTGCCATGTTATTTATCCCTCTCTCTGGTGATAATGCTGTTGCAAACTATCTGCTTCATTTTCTCTTGTCTACCCCCTGCCCACTGGTGGCTCTGACCCATTGAATTCCATTAGGGGACCCATGGCAGCATGGCTCTCCCCAGCTTGTAGCTTCTCAAAGATCTAGGATGAAGCTGGATCCCATCCCAACCCGTGGCTGGACCCCAGCTAGATATATAAATATGCACAGTGTGTGCAGGAGTTCCTCACCCCCGCCATGTGACCCAGCCTTGCCACATCAACCCGCATTACCTCCCTGGGTCTCACAGAGCTGGAGAGTGGGACAGATGGCTGGGCTATCCTCCACTGGGGCAGGGACATCTCACAATCACTGTCTCTCTGTGATGACTGAGCAAATTAGTTTCCCATTGCTGCTATAAAAAATTACCAAAAACTTAGTGACTTGAATGATACAAACTTAGCAGTTTTGGAGGTCAGAGGTCTGACATGGTTTCCACAAGGCTCAAATCAAGGTGTTGGCAGGGTGGCATTTCTTTCTACAGGTCTTAAGGGAAGAACCTGTTGTTTTTTTTTATTGTTGTTGTTGTTTCGGTTTTGCCTTTTCTAGGGCTGCCTGCGTCAAATCAAGGTGTTGGCAGGGTGGCATTTCTTTCTACAGGTCTTAAGGGAAGAACCTGTTGCTTTTTTTTATTGTTGTTGTTGTTTCGGTTTTGCCTTTTCTAGGGCTGCCTGCATTCCTTGTGACCCCTTCCCTGTTGAAAGCCAGCAAGGGCCAGTCAAGTCTTTCTTACGCTGTATCACTCTGACACTGATGCCTCCTGCCTCCCTCTTCCACAGTTAAGGACATTTTTGATTACATTAGGCCCACCAAAATGATCCACTATAATTTCCCTCTTTTAAGATCAGCTGATTAACAATCTTAATTCCATATGCTATCTTAATTTATCCTTGGCATGTAATGTAACATATGCACAGGTTAGGATGTGGTTATCATTCAGGGGTGGGGGACCATTGTTCTGCCCACCATACTGAGGTAAAGTCCTTACATAATGCAGAATGAATTCGAGACTTAATGTTCCATCATGGAATGTATCTTAGTAACCAATGCCAAAGGGAATATTCACATTCTCATTCTGTTGTCAACTCTTAAATTCTAATTCTTTATCATCCCATAACATCTTCCTCATTCTGTAAGATGTTCCAAAAATTCATAGTTGTCATCAAGTAAATCAGAAAGAAAAAACACTGGCTTAGGGGTTATTCGGAAGACCTGGATTCCAGCTGTGCACCTGGATAATCACTTATGTTCCTGGGATATAGCTTCTTCATCTGTGAGATGGGGATAATAATAACCTTACTGACAGCTTCTCAGGCTTTTTGTCAGGTTCTGAGAAGGTAAACATACATAAGGCATGTTTAAATAGATCATTTCCCTTTTCCCATGACTCATTCATCTGCAAGGTCTTTGTTGCCGCTATCTGCTTGGATGTGTTTCCTGAGGCCAATGCTGTCCTTCTAGGGTCTTTATAACTTGAAATGGCACCTCTTCTGGGCCCTCTCTGTATGAATCTGGTTCTTCTTCTGGCTGCGGCATATGGAAACAGTATTGGGTGGCCCTTCTGATATTTCCACGTAGTAGGACAGGCATATCCCACCAAGGGGTAAACTGAAATGAACAGGGAGGCCTGTGCTTCTCCCACCCTACATGTGTCAGTTTATGCACCTGGCCTATCTAATTCTGGGATTGAGTATGAAGTGGTCCTCATGCCCAAAGATAAAAGCCCCATTCTCCAAAATCAGCATCATCAGGGCAAAGGTGAGAGTTTGGCCATCCATCTTTCTTATCATTTTGCTTTATTTTTCAATTGGTTTAGAACCTAATTGGAGAAGAGGGGTGTTATTTATTAGGCTCCTGTATTACAAAGCCTGAAAATCCCTGTGCTGCATTGACATCTGTAAGCCTCATGGGTCCCCATAGGCCTGGCCGTGCGTTCCTCTGTTCTTACCAGAGGTACTCCCCTGCTGCTGCACCAAGCAGGAGAGGCTCCCCACCCCGTCAGCTCCTCTGTCAGCTGGACCAGCTGCATCCCCGATTCTCAACCCAACAGGTTTCACCTCCCTACCAGCGCACAGAATTATTCAAGCAAGCCAATCACATCATCCCATGGGAACCAAGGGTCACCCCACCCTCTTGTGACTACAAAGTCTGCCTCCCACAGCCCCTGCTGGTTTACTCTATTCCCAAGTGCAACTCCTGTGTGGCCCTCCAGGGTGTGTGGTGTCTTCCTCCAGGCTGTGACTATATGTGACTAATTAAATGCTGTCAGTCTCATCTGTCCAGTGTCAAATGTCATGTGTTTGGTCATCTTGTGTTATTTAGGGTGGGAGAATCCACCCTTAATCAATGGGGTGAATAGGAGGTGATCAGAACATTATCCTTGAGTCTCAACATCTCCTTCAGGAAGCATTCCCAGACTGTAACGTCATAACCACATCTTCCTCCAGGTTATGCTTGATTTATCTTTTGATTATTCTTTATGTTTTATAAATAAAAATCATGTGTGGAAAAAGAGCTCCCTGAGGCCAAGGACTG
>NW_007731429.1:98862-99368 GCF_000696425.1 Galeopterus variegatus | reverse complement strand
TCTTTATGTTTTATAAATAAAAATCATGTGTGGAAAAAGAGCTCCCTGAGGCCAAGGACTGTGTCCTCTACTACTTTATGTTTCCACATAGATGGGCTGGGCGTACAGCAGGACCCAGCAACCTGTCGTGGATCTACCAGGTCACAGCGGATGCTGTCAGTGCCCCCTCATATCCCTTTGCTTTCATTACTTCAGTGCACACCTGCCCACTCCCACCTGCCAATATCTGTATTTCTTTGTGTGAAGGCTCTCTCTGGTTTCCAGAGTCCTCTTGGCTACACACACACAGCATTTCCAGAGCAGCTCTCACCAATGACTTATAAGAGTTGGTGTATAAATACCCCAGCTCCCTCCCACCTCCCACTCCTGGGAGAATTCTGAGGTGTGACATCTACACTGGCTCTAAGTCACTGAGTAGGAATAAGCTGCAGCTGCCAACAGTGGAAACTTGTTTAATAACACACCCTGTGTTGACTGCCTTTCCTTCCTGCCTCACTCCCATTCCC
>NW_007731429.1:86711-97356 GCF_000696425.1 Galeopterus variegatus | reverse complement strand
AAGAAAAAAAAAAAAAAAAAAAAAAAAAAAAAAAAAAAACTGGATAAAAAAGCCCAAGGGATTCCCATCCAGGAGGCTTGGGTGGGGCCCAGGAATCTGACTTTGTGTCATTTTTCTGGTGGAATTTTGTGCAGTTGGCTGATAGGTACACATTTCATAAACACTGGTTTCAGAGCTGGAGAGCCTCAGAGCTATAATAAAATTGTTTTTCCTGTAGGAATTATGTTATAAAAAGTAAGGAAGATGCTTTTTATACTTGTATGTAAATTTTATTACCAAAATGAAAAATAATAAACTTTGTTGATTAAAAAAGACAACAAACCTAAACAGCACTGAGAACAAAGGAAAAACTGACGAGTTGAAAGACAAAAGGAAAAAATGATGATTAAGCACATCATCAAAATGTGCTTAATTATGCACACTTCACAATGGTGGACAGTAACCAAGAGGATGTGACATCAACTGTCCCCCTCAAACAGAGCCACTGGTGATCTGATGCTGGCCTACAACTGTTCACATAAGTAAAGCATAGGTAAGATTTGTCAAAAGCTGCTATTATAAATTTTACTTTATGGTTGATAATAGAAAAAGCATAGGTAAGATTTGTCAAAAGCTGCTATTATAAATTTTACTTTATGGTTGATAATAGAACAAGGACTTCTGGAACATCTCATGCAAATGTATGCAAATGAGCACACTGATGTATACAAAAAAGCAAAAGCAAGCATGATGTTCTTCCCTGTTCTCTGCAAACAAGCTCTGTTACCTTATTTTAAAATAAGCTCTGCAATAAAGTCACTAGAAACAAGGGTACATGCTGTATGACTCCTTTTTTATGAAGTTAAAGAACGGGCAACAGTAAACTATAACGTTAGAAATCAGGGGTGGGGAGATTGACTGGTAAGAGGGACAGGAGGAAGTTTTCTAGGTGATGGAAATGTTTTCTATCTCAGTCTGGGTAGTGGCTACAGGAGAAACTTGGTACATATTGTGTTGACCAGAAGCTGCCCTGGTGAACCCTCACGTGGCCTGCGAACTTTCTGCTCTTGCCTTTGTGCTTGATACCACGCACTGTCATGGGACATGCCTGTATCTGAAGCAGAGGCGGTCTCTGGGGTTATGGCCCAGAAGTGGGAGACTCAGGAGCCTCCCTCTTGCTCAAACTTGGGAGAACAGAACAGGACTGTGGAAAAAAGATCTCCTCTTGCCCCTTGATAGATCAGTGAGCTTTCAAATCTGGAGCATCAGCAGCCTGTTAGAGCTGAAGTAGAAAAGGCACAGTCTGCCTAGCCCCATCTTTACCCTTGCCACATCCTCACCTGTCGATAGCGATGGCCAGCAGGGCATTGGTGGAGACGTAGAGAGAGACGGTGCGCAGGTAGTTGACAGAGGCACAGAGCATGTGACCGTGCTCCCAGGAGAGCTGGCGCACCACATAGTAGTCCATCTCAAAGGGGCAGCAGATGATGGCCACCAGGAAGTCAGAGATGGCCAGGTTAGCAATGAGCAGGTTGGTGAGGTTGCGCAGCTTCTTGTAGCGGGCGAGGGCAGCGATGAAGACAAAGTTGCCGATGCCGCACACCAGCATGATGCCTGCCAGTGCCACACCGATGACAATCTTGGCTGCAAAGAAGGTCCGGGTCTTGGTCATGTCCTCATCCTCATCCAGAGGGAGGTCGTAATCACCGTAACTGAAGTTGAAGGGAAGGGAAGTGGTATGGTCTTGGGGTGGATTAAAGTTGGGTGCAAAGCTAGTGTTTCCATTCTGGGCTGCCATGGTGATGCTTGCAGATGGAGTGGTGCGAGGGAGGCGTGGGGGTCTGAGCACTCCAAGCTGAGGGTCCAGACCTTCTGCTCTCACAGGGTCAATGAGCCTAGCACCTTGCTCACATCGTTGGGGAGCGTTTTCATGCCACCATGGATCCTGGAAGGAGACACAGCCAGTGGACAGCATGCAGGAGAACATCTGGTAGCATTCCTCCAGAGTCCCAAGGAATAGGCCAGCCAGACCCACTGCCTACCCATGGACAGAACTACCCAGGGTGCGGGGATAGAAGACACGAGATCTGGAAGCTGGGAAGCCCTCCACTGGCTGCCCAGCTGTCAGGAAGGACTCGGCACAGGAGGATTTGGACTTTCCAGAGACACTCAGGATGAACGTACATCTTTGTCCTTTACCCAGGGTCCAAGGCTGGTTCAACTGCCCAGTCACAGCCTCCCCTTCCTCCCCGACATCAGCCCCCACAGGGGTCTTCTGGAAGTTTTCCAAGGCTGCTCCTGGCAGTTGGCCCAGGCTTCTATGGCATTCACAGTGTTATGCCAACATTGGCCAGGGACAATGAAGCAGGAGGACCTGGATGCTGCAGGGTCCTTCCTCCAAAGCAGGGTACCACTCCCTCTGTCCTGGCCAACCACGGACTGGGAAATCACCAAATTCGTTTTCACATGGACAGACTGAGTCACCCTAGGACAGTAATTTATGCTCTCAGAGTCCCAATCTTCCTGTAAACCAAATTCCCGCTGCCCAGTCCAGGGCCTGGTGCATAGTGGGGGCTGGATAGGAATGGGCTGAGTGAGTGAATGAGGATCCTGACCCGGGGCTGTGCAGGGGAGGGAATTCTCTAGAAAGAAATGCTTTGTCTGCCTCCCCTCCCTCCCCACTCCTTTGGGTCTGCTCCCTGCTCCCCTTCACCAGGTCCCCACTTCCCCACCAGGGTCAATCCTGACTGGGAGGCACCACCTCTGGCCACCAAGGTCTGTGTCCTCTGGATGTGCTGGCTGCTCCAAGACCTGGTTAACTGAAAACAGCCCTCAAGGGTAGGGGTGGGGTGGGCGGTCATTGAAGACCCAGGAGGCAGGAGGGATGAACTGTCCTTCATCGCCTGCTGTTCTCAGTGCCTCAAGATGCCCATGGGAGAGGAAATAAAGTCTCTGAAGTACTGAGCTCTCAGGAAATAGGGCACCTTAGAGTTCAAGGCGTTATGGAGGGGCCAGAAAAAGAACCCGGACACCACCTGCGGAATCCCCCCGCCCCGGGGCCCGTCCAGCAGTGAAGGTGAGACTCTGCTCAGCCGGGGACGGGCGGCGGGAGTCCGGCTCCCCTCGGCTCCCACGCTCCGCCGCTGTCCAGCCCCGGGGCCGAGAGGAGAGGGCGCGCGCCCGGGCTGCGGCCCGGCCCGGCCCCGCTTTCTCTGGGTGGACCCACTCCAGCAGCCCCTTCCCCTCCCATCTCAACCCCCCGAAGCGGCCGCGCCGTGTCTCGAGGCGCCACCCTGGCAGGGGCAGGAATCAAGTCAGAAATTGAGGCTGGAGGAGCAAAGCCTCCGGGGCCTCCGCGGGGGAATGAAACCGGGGCCGGGGGAGGATGCGGGGCGCGGGAACGTTCCCAGAGACGCTTCTGTTTTCCGCTCACCTTTCAGAAAGGTGTCCCCGCGCCCGTGCGCCCCCTGCAATTCGGCCCTCGCCCGGCAGCCCGGCCACCGCTGGCTCCCTCCGCGCCCCTGCACGCCCCAGTCCCCGCTCACCCACCCCTGCCCCGTCCCCGAGGACCTAGAGGGGATCACCCGGAACCAGCCCGCCTGCTTCGAGCCAGCCCGGGCGCATCCCAAGAGCGGTGGGAGGCTAAACGGCCCGAATTCTCGTAAGAAAGAAGCGGGCATCCGAACCCCTTGCCCGCGGGACGCCCCACGCCGCCGCCGCAGCCCCCGGGCTGCACGGATCTGAGCACTTACCTGCCGCGGAGTGCGGGTCGCGAGGTGGTGGGCGCGGGCCGGGCCGCTCGGTTCCCGCCTTGGGGACCGGTACTTGCGCCAGCGGTGGCGCTGCGTGGGGGATGTCCCTCTTTCTTCCTAGCGCCAGCGCGCTTCGCCCGCGCGTCGCGATCTCTTTCTTCCTGCTGGAGTTGGCGCTCCGCCCCCGCAGCTCATCCCGTCGCCTCGGACCCGGCCCTGGGTGCCCCGCCCCGCGCTCTACCTCACCCAGGGGTCCCCCTCCTGCCTCCGAGCCGCGTCGGAGGGTGGGCGCCAGGCTCCCGCATCCCGCAGCGCGCCCTTGGGCTGGTGCGCCCAGGGCGCCGGGCATCGAAGCTCTGACCCCGCTGGCGCTAGGCCGCGGAGGCCGCCCCTGTCGGGGGTTTCTGCGCCCTCGCACTCTGGTCTGAATACGACCACAGCAGCCGGGTTTCGATGGTGCGATTCGGAAGACCGAGCATCGCCCTCTGCGCTCCGCCTTGGCTCCCCACCCGGGTCGCTGGCCCAGGAGCGGAGCGTCCTGACTTCTGCAGGCGCCCAGTGCCAGCGTCTGCACTCGCTACAAGGTGACTCTTTCAGGAGCAGCCCGGGATGCAGCTGGTGCTGGGAAGTGCAATGTGGGCATTTGGGGGTGGTGGTGGAGGAGGAAGCTGGGGATCAGGGGCATCTCAAAGCCCCAACCCTGAAGTCCTCGCCCAAACTCTGCGATGACCACCACTGGCAAATTTCTTGGCCATTCAAAGACAAGCCCAGTCGGGCTTCAGTCCGTCTGTCGGGAGACTCTGGAACCCTCCATTTTGCTTCCACAGGCTCTGACTGTAGGCAACTTCCATGACCTTACTGACCTTGGGGCTAAACTCAGGAGCTGCCAGTTCAAATGTCGAGTAGCTGGGAAGCTCTTCGTGTGGAACTCAGCAGTGGCAGGAGGCTGAAGGTCTAAAGGGGTTCCCCACTGTTAACCCCCCACCAATTATTGACAGGTTGGAATGTGGCCTCTGATTCATTAGCTCTTCCCATTTATCAAGGGAATCTGGAATCCAAGAACTTTATAAATAATCTGCTGGGTTAGTGAAAACATAAAATTTGTATTGGCCAAAAAGGACGTATCTCAGACTGAACACAGTTTACGGGGCTGCCAATTTAAAATTTGTGGATAGATGATCTTAACACCCCTTAGGGTTGTGACACTCTGTGACTCTGCCTTTCCCATTATTTGTGGAACCCCACATAACCCCACCCTCCTTCTGCCATTTTGGCATTTCCCCTTGTAGAGCCACAGACAGGAGATCCAGCTTTCTGCTGTCCTCACAGGGAGCGGCTGTGGTTGGGCTGGTGTTGTGGGTGTGGAGGCAAAAGAGGTTCTGTTGTTTGAGAAGGGGGATGATGGGGGACCAGTTACATGCCCTGACACACTCTTTGGAGGTTCCTTTCAAAGGCTTGGTGCGTACTTACCAACTTCAGCTAACGGCTTCTGCACTCATGGACTGTACCCCCATCCCCCACCCCCTTTTTAATGGGATAAACAAACCCCTGGGACCCTCTGCCTTGTGGTGCTTTCATGGAATCCTCTGAGATAGAGTTATGGCAGCAGAGCTGGAAACCCACAGGTGTCCTTTCAGTAACTTGAAGTCTTGACTACCCTCAGCAGAGTAGGAGCTATGCCTGGGGATGAACCTGAAGTCCTCAGGGAGACAGTGGTTGCTTTGAGAACAGTGCAAGAAAATACTACAGGGGGTTAGAGGCTTGAATGCAGGTAGTTTACTGGGAGATGATCCTGGGAAGCAGAAGGGAGGCAGAGGGGAAGTGAAACAGGGAATGGAGAAAGCCAAGGCACAGTGTTAAAGTGCAGGGCACACTGTGGCCAGCTGGGGTTCACTCCCCCTGAGAAGCCCTGTGGAACACTCCTCATGATCATGATATTTGCTGCAAGGGAAGCTGGGATGTCCAGCCACTGATTCCTGTCCCCACTGATGGACATTGTCCCTGAAGATGATGATTTCCCTCACTTCTGAGTTGTGCCCCTGTGTAGTGGAGAAAGTCAAAGGCCAAGAAGAAGAGAGCTTCAGGCCTTGCGTGGGAGGAGTCAGGGTGCCAGGCACTGCACCTGCTGGTGGGTTCAGGTGGGCCGGGAGATGTGGGGCAGGCCAGCAATCTGGAGCAGCTACAAGGTTGAGTGAACAAAGTCTATGGAGCAGAGGGGCATTCCCCTCAATGGGGGCTGCAGGAGTGGCTCTAACCCTGGAGTTCATGGGCTGAATTGGGTGTGAACCCAGAGAAACCTGGGTGGGGTGGGTGGGATTTGGAGAGGGGCTGAAGAGTTTGCATTATGTAGCTGGAGTCAACCTTATGTCCCCACTTTGACTCATAAAGCTGGCAAGAACTGGGAAAGTGGAGATTCCCTAGTCAGGTAGGATGGAAATTATTAATGGGTTTCCCCTTCTAGTCAAAGAAACTTCTCTAATTTCCAGCTCAAAGTCTCTTCTCTCTGAAGTGGAAGAGTCTTTCTGGGTGAGAGAGGCTTAGCTAAACTATGTAATGAAGTTCTGAGGGAGGGGGAGAGGCAAGGGGGAAAAAAGAAAAACTGCGCAGGCTGGAGTTGCTGCAGATCCTCAGGGGAGAGGTTATGGTAGGAGCAAATGGGGG
This sequence comes from Galeopterus variegatus, assembly GCF_000696425.1. Classification (NCBI taxonomy): domain Eukaryota; kingdom Metazoa; phylum Chordata; class Mammalia; order Dermoptera; family Cynocephalidae; genus Galeopterus; species Galeopterus variegatus. The sequence continues at coordinate 90,964 of NW_007731429.1, read as the reverse complement.
TGAGGAAAATGGATGGATGAGGAAAGAAGGCTTTAACATGCAGCCTACTAAATTACAAATTGGTTTATTTCCAATTTTTAGCTATTGTAGGGCTATAATATAACTGCACATAACATCTTTTTAAATATGTGCAAATATATTTGCGTGATAAATTCCTAGAAGTGACATTGTCACATTGAACTCCATAGGGGTCCCATCATTAAGCAGTCTTTGGAGGGTAGAGGTGAGTGCTAGGGCCACTGTACTTGATCAATAATCAAGTGTCTTTTGAGCCTGAAGAGGCAGTACTCAGGAGCCTGTGTGTCTCTCATAGAGCAATTAATAATCAAATTAAGAATGTGTCCTTGTTACTGACTGTAGACACATTGTTAGGTAAACTCTTTAGTAATTTTGAAAGTAAATGTAATTAAGCTCTATGAATTATATTTGCAAAAGGTGAAGCTTAATTAATGATTCAAGGTGCACTGGCTTCACCTTTTATACAATCTATCTGGCTTCCACAGGGTTCTGCAGAGTGGCTCTTAAGATGTGCTGGTTGACTCACCTAATCCAGGTATTTTTCCCTCTCTGGCTTCCATCTGCTTCTAGGGCAGTGCCAGGACGATGATAGCTGGGCATGAGATGAGGCATCAGGTTCTGTCCCCACCAGCCACGCTCCCTGTCTATGGAGGAAGACTCAAGAAAAAGGTAAACTTACATGAAAACTAGAGAGTTTTTGGTGAGAAATTTGCGATTGCTGTTAAGACTGTTTTGGAAAGTTTTCAGAGTCCTGCAGAGGAGGCAGTGTTAAGAGAGGAGGGGTTGAGTCAACAAAGTCCTTGCAAGAAGCAGCTCATCAAAGGACTCAAAGCTGGACTTCATAATGCAGAGTTCAGCTAATGAAATCCCCTTCATGGTAATGACCATGTTCACTGGAAGGACAGATGAATGAGAGGACAGTGCTCTAGCTCATAAGAAAGACCGAAGGCTCTCAAGTCATGATCCATGTTTGATTGGGTTTGGAAAGGTTCAGTTTTATAAGGAAGCACTGAATATCAATTTATGGTGCGCTTCAGCTTCTCTGGCACTGCCTGTGTTCATATGCCATCTCTCTGAGCTCAGGAAAGGACACAAAACTCCTCCCCCAGCTATGTCACTTGAAAGTGGGGAAGTCAGGTGCATACATGTAGAAAAAACTCACATAATGTAGGAAGGAAAAAATTAAATTCAACCTTTGTCCCCTCTCCACAATCCAGCCCCTTAGAGGTGACCCTGTTACCTGAACTTTATTATACACATTCAAATTTCACAAACCCATTAGGCTTTGGGGATGCTTGGGCTCATTATGAGAGGAGTCAAGGGAGGAAGGAAAGCTATTTTCACTAAGGGTTACATAGGGTTCTGAATTATTTAACTTGAATATCAAAAGGGACATGGCCTTGGTTTGTGCCCCAAGGTGAAATAGGCTGTTTTAGGTTGGGCTCCCCTAAAATCAGGTCTTGAGATGGAGATTTGAATGCACCTTGTTTATTAGGGAATTGATCCCAGGAAACATTGTTAGCAGCATAGAAAAGTGACACAGGGTAAAGAAGGCAGCCAGTAAAGGGTGTGAAATCAAGCAGGTTACATCTGTGGGCAACTGGGCCTTAATCCCACTGGAGAACTCTAGGACACAGTGTGGGACAAGCACTCCAGAGTTCTACCAGCAGATGGGATGAGGGAGCTTGCAGTTATCCATGGAGAACTGTTCCTGAGGGGTGTTCATTCCCCAATCTGTCCAGTCTCCCCACCCATGGGCAGAGCAGGGTCTCATGGTTAGAGAAAGCCGTAAGGCAAACAGATGCCTGTGCAGACAGCTGGAAGACACGCACTGCAACAGTGAGGGTGAGTGTGTGTGGGAGAACCTGGGAACATGTGCCACATGGCATTACTTTGCATGGCGATACTGCAATTCCTTGGTTGGTTCTGTTCTTTGTACCTCTGGTCCTCTAGCAGGTTCATCCAGGCATGTTCTTCTCATGGTAAAGGCGGAGGTGCAAGAGCAAACAAGCTCCGGTGTACAAAACCACTCTAAGCCTCCGCTTACATCGCACTTGCTAACATCCCATTGGCTGAAGCAAATCACATGCTGAGTTCAGAGTCATGGGCTCACCACTATGGGAGGGTGCTGCAAAGTTACAAGGTGAAGGGCACAGATGCGGGGAGGAGTGAATTGGGTCAAACCATGCAACACACTGTGCTCAGCTCCTGTGTCTTGGATCCCACAGCTGCCTGCCCTGCTCCTTCAGCGGCTGCTCTGATTCTTCGAGCCACCTCATCGCCTCAGTAATTACTCTTTTTGGCTTAATTTACCCAGAGCTGGGTTCTGTTGTACGGTATCAAGAAAACATAACAGATCCAGGTATTTTTTTGTGAGGGACAAAACAGAGTTGGACAGTTTAACTTGCAAAGATCACATAGCTAGTGAGTGGTAGAGTTGGGATGCAGACCAGGCTCCAAAATCAAGGTTTCTTCCACCACACTAATTTGAGAAATGTGATTTTCCTTGTGCAAGGGGGAAGCAGGCTGGGGTAGGGATTCTTCACACATGGCTCCTGCCTGCCTCGCGGGGAGTGTAGTATTGAACAAGAACTGGACAAAATGGGAGAAGAATGAACAAGCTCCCCCAGACCTGTGCTTGACTCTGGGGGTACTGTGGATTCAATGTCTCCCAAACTCATTGAAGCTTGATCCTTATTGTAACAGTGTTAAGACGATGGGAAATCAGACTATGGCAGTGTTGAAAGGTGGGGCCTTTAACACGTGATTGGGTTGTGACGGCTGTGCTCTCACGAATGGATTGATCCATCCATTGATCTGTGGATAGGTTAATGGTTCAGTGGGTTGTCATGGGTGTGGACTGGTGGCTTTTTAAGGAGAGCACATGAAAGAGCTCTTGCTGTCCTCACTATGTGAGTTCCTGTGTCACCACCAGACCCTGTAGCGAGTTCCCACCCAGAAGAAGGTCTTCACCAGATGTGCCCCTGGCCTGTAAACTTCCCAGCCTCCAAAACTGTAAGAAATAAATTTTGTTTCTTTATAAATGACCCAGTTTTAGGTATTCTGTTATAAGCAACAGAAAATGGACCAATTCAGGGGGCTAAGGAAATGTCAGCCTAGATGGCATGGCATTGGACAGATTATAATGGCAGTTCTCAAACTGGAGTATGTATCAAGACCTTTCTAAAACAACACATGCCTGACCCTCATGCTGGTAGTTTCTTATTCCACATATCAACAAGATTTTCCTGGCTTCTTCAAGTATTCATTCTTTACCAAGATTCCCACCAAAAACAACATGAAAACTCAGAATAGTGTGGTGCAAGTCATTGACTAAGAAGCAGACCTTAATGAACTCTGCTTCAAGTCAGCAGAGCATCTTCCCAGTAGAATGGACTTTTGTTTTCTCGCTTGTAATATCTTGTATCAGCCAAGATTGTGTGACTACCTTCCTTTCTTTCTTCCTTCCTTCCTTCCTTTCATAAAAAAATTTCAGCTTTGGGCCTTATCTCTATATTTAATTCAGTTTGGACATTTTTGGAGTCTATCAGTTGAAAGCATCACTAAAAACACACACAAGCCAGGAAGAGAAAGCTGTAATCAGTTTTCGAGTACTGCCTGACATAACAGACTGAGCTGGCCTGTGTAAGGCTTTGGAAGATGCAGCTCAGGGTGCAGCTGCACTGCAAAGATGGGGAAGATGAGAGATACCAGGTTATCCAAAGGCACAGCTTGTTCAGGGAATAGGAGGTAGATTTTGAAAAACTATATATCCAAATAAATGCCCTGAATCACACACATGTGTCTCTTTTTAAACAAAGGGCAACTAACATTTAAGTCCAGAATTGCTTTCATAGGGATGAGTGCTGTGAGGCGCTGGAGTGGCTTGCCTTGAGGTTCACATCGTGCAGCTGGTAGCACATTTTTGGCCTTTGGACCACTGTGGGCTTGAACTAGGAATAAAGAAGCCTGTGGCTCCAAAACCTTACTGCTCCCATCAAAAACATCTCAGTGGAAGAGATAAAAGATGTCCCTAAACAAAAGTAGTGGGGGCATGACACTGGTGCTGTTGTGCTGAGTGGTGCACTTTGAGAGGTGGTGGGTGGGAGTTGGGGAGGGGGTTGTGCTAGTTGGAATTTCACACCTGCTTTTTTTTTTTTTTTTTTTTTTGTTTTTTTTTTTTTTCCGTGTCCGGCAACGGATCGCAACCCTCAGTGTTGCCCCCGTACCGGACC
>NW_007731429.1:77977-85807 GCF_000696425.1 Galeopterus variegatus | reverse complement strand
GCCCCGGCGGGGCGCGCAGCCGGGGGGCGGGAACCAGTCTGCATGTGGGATCTGAACCCTCGGGCGGGAGCGCCGCCGCGCTTCCCAAGCAGTGCGCTTATCCAGTGCGCCACCAGGCCGGCCCCTTCACACCTGCTTTGAGCCCTGTCTTGTGACACCTGCACTCTCTTTACTACACAATGCCATCCCCGCCCCACAGGACCCTTTAGAAGGAATGATGAGAGGTGGGATATGGGCAGGACCGGCAGGGGCCACTGGCCACTCTCACGACATGAGCATGGGCAGAGGCTGAAGGTGACAGACATGCAGTCTTTACTTACTGAGACCCAGCTTCCAACTGGAGAGGAGGCTGGAGTGAAAGGAAGAGAAGAAAAGGTAGACAAGAGACAGCCGAGGTGTAATATTACAAATAACTGTGTTATAAAAGCTTGAAAGGCAGGAAGTGAAGAAGTGAGCCCACCGTTAACGTTGTCCATGTCTGAATGCACAGCAGGGACCACGCTCCTTCTGGTTCCATCCCACCCCCCACACCTGCTTTTTAAAAAAATGGCCAAAGCTCTCCTTGATTTTCATTGTTTTCCCCATGGTGCATGCATTCCCGTAGAATGCTCTTTGCTTTGTAATCAGCAACGCTGGAGTTCAGACTGCTACTTTCTGTTATTTAAGGCCAACAAATTCAGTCTGAGTCACTGGATATTGAATTGCAGGGAGCTCTGAAGTCAGCATCTCCCCATTTATTTCTGTGCACCTTCCCGAGCCAGCTAACACCATGACCTTTCTGAGGCCCATCTGGTGGGCTCGAGTTTTCCAGTCTAGGGGCTGGCTTCTGTTTTATGTCTTGAGGTAGTGATTGTTGCTATTTTTCTTAAAGCAAAAAGTATCTTCAAAGGGACAACTAATATTTTCTACTTTTTCCTTTGCAAGCAGCACTTTCATATCCTAAGGGGAATCATTTGGTAATTGGACTGTTTTAGACAAAAGTCTGTTCACTCCCAGAACTAAATGACAACATCTGCTATCTTTGTGTCTACCCCCAGTGACAGCACAGTACCTCCATTGTGCCTGATCGTCACTCAGACAGGTTATCCCAGTTATAATCTTTCCCCTAAGCTCTTTTAGTCTCATTTTAAACCTGTTAAGAGTGAAAATGGCACAGTGAGGTAGGAAGGCTCTCCAAAAGACAGTTCTTACAACAGAAAGCCAGTTAAAACCCAGACACTTTAGACATAAAAAAGAAAAACAAACAAAAAGAAACTGAAGGAGAGACTGCAATGTGTTAGCAGTGATTACCCCTAAGTGGCGGAGTTATGGAGGAATTTTTATGTGTCTATTTTTAAATTGATGCACAGAAGACATGGATTACTTGTATAACAAAGAGTACATGCATAGAATACAAAAACAAAAGGTTATATAAATAGTTGATACCACTTTAACAGCAATGTTTCTTTTTGACACATTTAATAACTTTTGAAAAGTTACTTGGAGGCTGAATTAAACCAATTAGACAGTTTTGCGCAAATGTTGTTTTCTTCTTTTTTCTTTTATTGAGTCATAATTGATTATATATATTTCTGGGATTCGATGTTGACATCTGTTGATCAAATCAACATTACTAGTATTCATATTGTTACAAATTATACTTATTCTTTATGCTCCTTGTCCAATCTCTCCCTATCCCCCTCTCCTTCCCACATCCCACCATTGATAACCCTAGATTTTTTCTCTCCCTCCGAAAGAGTAATGGTTTCTCTGTTGATTTGTTGCCTAGATGATCTGTCCAATACTGAAAAGTGTGTTCATGTCCCCCAATATTATCATAGAGCAGATGCTTCTGTCACTCTGGAATGGGCTTTGTGGAGAGAGACATCCTATTCTTTTCTTTGGTCTCTGCTGGTAACTCTCCTTGTGTCAATGCACTCCAGTGGCTGGCGGACCATCTGTGTGGTGGTTGTGACGTCTAGCCACTTTTGCAGCAGCCGTGGTTACAGTGCTGACTGTGGAGGGCCACCCACATGGAGGTGATGTTTTTTGGCATGCTCCTTGGTGCTGGCGGTGTGCCTGGTTGTGGGCAGTGGGTCTGGTCCCTGGCTCCAAGACCCAGGTCCCTGGGCAGGCCCCAAGGCACTGGCAGTGTGCGTGATTGTGGGCAGGATGTCTGGTCTTGGTTCCATGCCTCACGTCCCCTGGCAGGCCCAGAAAGGCTGGTGGAGTGCCTGGGCTGGAACTAAGTTTTTGTCCTTTGCTTACTTCGAAAACTGGAGAACTTCCTATGGGAACCAGTACTTGAGGTGTGTGGTTCTGCTTTGCTGCTGTTTCCCTAGGGAAGGCTTTTTGTGCAGCTCAGGTTTAATGGCTGACCTTATAGGTACTTCCGGTTCTCCAGAGACCTGGTGCACCTGGGTTGTGTAGAAACCCTGATCTGGGCTTGAGTGTTTTCATCAAACTTCACCCCATGCAATTCTGCATTCCTGACCAGTCTTCTCTGAGTGGTCCTGTGCTGATTGGGGAGCAGATCAGCTGTCCTTGCTGTGCCCCAGTGTTCTCCTGGTGGGCCCATCTCCCCTCCCTCCCATGCTCCAAACACTTCCCATGGGATGGGCCCTGTGCTGGTCCCTTGTGATGACTCACCAGCCTCTGAATTGCTCCCCTTTTTCAGTTGTTCTGGCTCCTTGCTCCTGTGTGGGTCTGTGGGAACCCTATTAGTGGTCTTGCTGTCCTGGAGGCCACCAAGGCCCTCTTCTCCCCTTCCACCTCCAAGCAACTCTATCTGAAGGGCACAGCTCTGGCTTCTGCTGGCTCCTTGTGCTCAGCAGCTCCAGCCTTAAAGTGGCTGTGGCCTGAAATGGTCAGAGCAGTTCTTTCTTTCTCTCATTGTGGCTTCTCCTCCTTCGTGAACTCTGTAGGTCTCTCCTCCTCTTCCCCTGAGCTCCAGCAGCACCAGCTTGGCTGTTATTACATTTTGATAGCTGTAAATTGGTTGATTTGTGGAAGAGAAGGATGCTGGGGACTGTCTATTCTGCTATCTTGACTGGAACTACAAATATTTTCTAGTAGACAAAAAACTAATTAAGAACCATCTGGTCAAATGGCTAACCAGTGTAAAGGCTCCCTGAAGAGAAAGCCAAGTATATTGCAGAACCTTCCTTACCTCAGGAGGCTCCTTCAGGAGAGGAACATTAGGGGAAGTTATGCTGACCAGGCACAGAACTCAGATGATCCATCTCAAAGGCATATGTGGAATAGCTTTTTACAAGGCCTTTGCCTCAGCCAAGCATTGTTTATTGCAACCACTTGAAATGCACTTGAAGCAGCCCAAGCCAAGGAGGGGAATCTGGGGGAGACAGCCAGGTGTGTTTCATGGAACCCAAGTCAGGACCTTGGGGGCCAGAATCACGGCTGGAGGGTCATCCCAGAAACTTGTGTGGCTACTCTCTGGGGGCTCTGCCTGGTTTTCCACATGTCCTTCCCTTTCTATGTCTGCTCTGTTCTTCTCTTTCCTGACCCCAGACCAGCTTGGTCAGACTTCCCTGTTTTTAAGCCTAGGAATCTACCTGTCTAGGGGAAAGAGAGAGAGAATTTAATTGACTCAGCCTAGGTCAGGCATCTACCCAGGTGGCCACTAGCCCATGGGGTGCATTTGTATTATTTGGAAAAGTACCCTTCCTCCAGGAGATGCAGCCCTGAGCCAGAGCATGTAACTCAGGCTTCTCTAATGCCTACCCACTCCCCTCCTTGTGCAGGACACAGCCCAGACAACAGTGCATGGCAGCCCTTGTCCACTCCTGATCCAATCAGCTGTGACTGGGATGGGGGCAGGCAGAATCACATAGTTGCCCCCAAGCAGGCACAGCACTTGTTTCCTCCATCCCCAGGAGCAAAAACAGCTCTAGAACTTTCCACACTACTTTTCTCAGGCAGCTCATGCTGCAGTGGGGCTGGAGGTACTCTGTCCTGGTATATCCCACTAAGAAACTACAATCCTTGTTCGTAAATATTTAGAATATAATTGAACAGAAGTTGGTAAATGTGTTCCAATATATCTAGCTAAGGGAAAAAAAATAGAGCTCATAAGGGCTCAATTTGTACCATTAAATAACTGAGTGAAATAAAGGGTAATTTTTGGGAGACTTACCACTGAAAAACAAATGGTTTATTAAAGAAAGAAATAGAAGTTGTCCTTTGAGAAATTTTTATTTTAAAAACTTGAAACATCTGGAATGGTACTGGTCGAATCTGGAGAGGGAGCAGGGGCAGAGTCTAGATGGCTTCTCCATGTCCCCCCAAACCAGCATACCAGGCCCAGAGAAAGCAATCGGAATTTCCTTCTTTGAACTCTGTTCGAACTCACTCCCTATAAACTGGCTTATGGTTTTCTGAAATCTGTTTGTAATTGTCGACCTTGTTTCCATATTAGATATAAAACTCATTTGCATTTCTGGAAGGCTGCTGGTCTCCTCCACATCTGCTTTTTCTCTCCACCCCCTGCTCCCTCCTGTGCAAGGGCCCCCTGGTTCTCATTCCTCGCTGCAGTGCAGGCTTGCCTGATGCTCATCACTCACTCAGTCTTCTCATCTCTGCCCTTCTAGTGACATGGAATTTCTAAATTTCCTTTGACTCCAGCTGCCACTGACTGCCCTTCTCTCAGCTCCTCACCATCTCTTTAGACCCAATATAGCTCGGCACATGTTTCAAAATGTCATTCCATTAGCCTTTGGGAAATGACAAGGCATTTTCCCCTCCTGTAGTTGGAGGTTAACATATTTATAATTGACCTTAGAATATTCTTTGAGATATTGGGGCTGTTCCTAGGTTTTCTGTTTCAGATTTTATTGCATATTTTCTGCCACAGAATAATTCCAACTTGACTCAATTCAAGGTTCAACTCTGGGTTGAATGGGGAAACCATTGCAGGGGATGCTGAGGGTCACATTTGCAACTTGGGCATAGTTCCTTGAATCAGTACTGTCTGGGGCAAAGAATTTGTGAAGTCTCTGAATTTTTTCTAACTCCTTTTAACCCTGATATGTTATTTTCTTTTTCAGATATCGGACTATACATCATGTAGGTGTGATATGACTTAGACAACTAACTATTCAATGGTGCCTTAGAAGGTTTTAAAAGTGTAGAGAGAAAAATAGTTTGGCCCACTTGAAAGATCTTTGGTTAAAAACTCTGTGGAGAATTTGTAGGAGCCAGGTTGTAAAATGCAGACAAAAATCCCTGAGCAAGTAAAGACCCTTACGGGAAAGTCAAAAGGTAGATGCAATGACTTCTTGTGCACACGGTTTAGGAGTCCTTTGGTGGAGCCATAAAATTCTTGGGATGTAGGGGCCAGGGAACTCAGAATAGCAAGCCAAGAATAACCTTTGCAAAGAGATTTAGAAGTGTTTTCTGCCAGGGTGGAAGAGAAAGAATAGGGAATCCTCAGAGTGGAATGGGCTATTGAGAAAATGATCACATTATTTAAACAGATGGAGAACTTCTGGGGTGTTTTGATCAGCATCCAAAGTGTAGGAGACACCCCAGAAGAGAAAAAAATTAAGCATTATTGGATAACTGTGAAGCTCGGTCATCACTGCTCATTTTATATTACCCTCACTAGGGTAGGAAATTGTTATGAGTAGAAATTGGAGATGAATGAACATGTCTTTTGATGTTTTCATAAAAGGTTGTTGTAGAACACATGTTAGTGAGTGGATCACGTACTGTATTCTTGCTTCTCTCAATTACCCAGGCTGCAAAATGACTTACATCTGCTGATACACTTATAAATAGGCACACTCAGTGGCTCTGGCTCCCAGGCTTGGCTGTACATTGGAATCACCCGAGGAACTGTAAAAAAATACTGGTACCTGGGGCCTAATCCCAGGGATTCTGACTTAATTGGTCTGGAGTATCGCCTGGCTATGGAGATTTTTAAAAGCTTCTCCATATGATTCTAATATGTAGCAAAGTCTGAGAACTTCTGTATGGGATTTTCTTACTGCTTTAGACTATTTTCAACACATTTACTCTTTGAGGTTAGGTTGATTCACCTTCATTGAGACCTGGTGTTTCTACTGAACAGTATGTCTATGTTAATAACCCAACTAAAGAACATTTAGAATGTTCCAATGTATTCTTCAGCTGCCTATGTCTATCTTGTACTGAAATAAGTATGCGTATAGAAATTCAATTGAACTCAAAATTAGTATTTTAATTTAGAATTTGCTGAAATCAGTTAATGTTTTTTTTCTGAGAACCTTCATAAGGTTTCAATGTAAATTTTGTTTTGAAAATGTTTATAATCCGTGAAAAGGGATCTGATTTATAAAAACAGGCAGTAGTTTATATATTAAAGTTCATGAGTTAGAATGGTTCCTAAGTGTATCAGCTAGCTTTTGCTGCATAACAAATTGCCTCAAAACATAGTGGCTTAAAACAAGAACTATTTATTATTTCTCATGAATCTGTGGGTCAGCTGGGCTGCTCTGCTGATCTGGACCAGGATTGGCTGATCTCACTGAGCTTGCTCATGTGTCTGAGGACATTGTGTAACCTGGATGTGGACTAGTTGGTCTAAGATGGCTTCACTCATATGTCTTCTGTTTTTCCAGCTGTGGACTAGAGTGACAGTCACGCCTGGGCCATGTTGTCCCACCCTCTGGCAGGTTAGCCTGGGCTCACTCACATGGTTGTCTCCAGGTTCCAAGAGCAACAAGAGGGCAAGACCCCATGTACAAGCACTTTTTAAGTCTCTGCTTGTGTTATGTGCCACTGTCCCATTGGCCAAACCAAATCTATGGGCCAGTTTAGAGCCCATGTCAGAGGGCACTACCAAAGGACAAAGGGTACAGGGGGCCATGAACAAATCAGGTTCATTACTGCAAATGATCCACCAGAGTGTCTGCCACCTCAATGCCACCAAGTCTTCTAGCCTTCTGGGTCACCTTTTCCTTTAATATAAAATAGAATGGCTCAAACCCTCATCCTATAAACTTGGGGTATCCCATTATTCCTCTTCCCAGGATCTCCAAGGATCCATGGGGTGTGTGTGTGTGTATGTAGTGCAAGTGATGCAGGAGGGGGGTGCTCACTTTCCTCCCCCAAATTCTTGAATTAATTTTCTTCTTTCACAGAATTGTCAGTAGATCATGGTTTTTATTCCACCTCTAGTATTTGCTTTTCTCCTTCCAGACCTCAGTCTTGAAGTATCAGCCCTCAGATTACTTGTTTATTATAGAGGAGGAAAAGGTAGCTTTACAAGGGAGCTATCTAGAGGCATCACTTTAGCCAAGGGATTGAACCTAACGTTCCCAACCGTGGGACAAAGTGACACCTTGTAACCTCTGACATGACACACTGAGAAGGGCACAACTTCACTTCTGTGGTGTTCCTGCCAAAAATGCATAAGCTGAATCTTGTTATGAGGAAAAAAGCCACATAAATTCTGTTAAGTACATTGTGCAAGATAACTGATTTGGACCCTTCAGACTGCTGATATCTTGAAAGATGAAAAGTGGCAAGAGGACTATTCTAGATGGAAGAAGATTAGAGACATGAAAGTCAAATGCAATATGTGATTGTAGAGTGGATCCTGGATTGAAAAAGAAGCAATAAGGATATTGTTGGGAATGTGTGGGAAAATTTAAATATGAACTGTATACTTAATATTATTAAATTAATATTAATTTTCTAAGGTGTGCTGATGATATTGCAGTTGTGTAAGAGAATGCTATTAGAAGACACATACTTAAATATTTCAGTGTTAACTGTCATGATGTTTGCAACTTACACTCAATGAGTGTTTTAGTCCGTTTCTGTCGTTTATAACAAAATATATGAAACTGA
>NW_007731429.1:67934-77442 GCF_000696425.1 Galeopterus variegatus | reverse complement strand
ACATTGTGCAAGATAACTGATTTGGACCCTTCAGACTGCTGATATCTTGAAAGATGAAAAGTGGCAAGAGGACTATTCTAGATGGAAGAAGATTAGAGACATGAAAGTCAAATGCAATATGTGATTGTAGAGTGGATCCTGGATTGAAAAAGAAGCAATAAGGATATTGTTGGGAATGTGTGGGAAAATTTAAATGTGAACTGTATACTCAATATTATTAAATTAATATTAATTTTCTAAGGTGTGCTGATGATATTGCAGTTGTGTAAGAGAATGCTATTAGAAGACACATACTTAAATATTTCAGTGTTAACTGTCATGATGTTTGCAACTTACACTCAATGAGTGTTTTAGTCCGTTTCTGTCGTTTATAACAAAATATATGAAACTGAGTAGTGTATAAAGAAACAGCATTTATTGCTTTCAGTTTCAGAGGCTGTGAAATCCAAAGTCCAGGGAATATGTCTGATGAGGCCTGCTGGTGGCGATGCTATTCAGTGGTGTAGGGTGTCACATGGTGGATGGCTTGAGCAGAGAGAGGGAGCTTCTCATGTGCTCTCCTTTTAAGAGCCATAAGAACAACACCCAAGACCACCATTAACCCATCAATTGATTAATCCATTCACTAGGTCATGGTCCTCACAATCTAATCACCTCTTCAATGCCCCACCTTTCAACTACCATAATAGGATTTCCCACCTTCTTAACACTGTCACAGTGGGGGTCAAGTCTCAATGGGCTTTGGGGGAACATCCAATCCACAGCAATGAATTTCAGTAAAAAAAACAAGTCAACGTGACAAAATGGTAACAATTGGAGAGTCAGGGTAAATGGTACATGGTGTTCATTGTACTATTCTTTTAAATTCTAATGGTTTGAAATTTCAAGAAAAAAAGTTAGTAAAAGTATTTTGATATTTGCAGAAACTATAATGACAAACTTTCATTTTTTTTACCATGCTTTGAATTTTCTGAGTTTGCTTTAGGTAAAAAAACAAGAACAAGAGCAAAAATCTTAGGGGTTTCCTCTGAGGAAGTAGGGGAGTATCACATTGAGGGTGTGGGTGAGTATCACATACCGGGCAGTATCACATACCATGGAGTCTTTGGGCACAAGCCTCCCCAGAGGCTGGGGAAGGAAGAGCCCTAGCAAACTTACCCCATCCCTCCCAAGGGCATCTTTCTGTTTAAAGTCAGGACTTCTCTGACAAGTGCAGACCGCCAGGTCTGACAGCTCACTTTGGGTTTTGAAATAAATTTTACCTCAGAAACTGCCCCGTACTTCCTTCTATTGCCCTTTCTGGGAATGTCTTGGTGTCATGCTACACTGGTGCTTTGTGCCTTTCCCCATAAAGCCACAGTGAACACAGAAACTGTCATTATCTCTCCTCGGTCCCTCTGCTTCCCAAACCACTCATCCTAGAGTCAGTTAGGAAACAGGAAGTGGAGACTATTCTATGAAACTGTGGCTGTTTCCACCTCACATAAACTCCAGGCTCATGTATTCCATGTAGGCCAGGCATGCATTGCTTTTAAAAATTACTCCTAAGCAAGACCTAAAATTTCCAATTAAAAATTTTCTGGAGGGCTTCTGGTCAAGATGGTGGAATAGATGGTCCCCTTGCAACTATTAAAAACTAATGACAGCCAAGCTGGGGATGCTAGAGCTCAGGGGAAGAGGAAAAGAGACCTATAGAGTTCATGAAGGCAGGAGAAGCAAGAAGAACAAGAGAAAGGACTGCCCCTCCAATTTTGAGCCCCAGCTGCTTCAAGGCTTGAGCTGGTGAGTGCATGGGGAAAGAGCTGACAAAAGCCACTGCTGTGCCTTTTGTATGAAGTTGCTTGGAGGTGGCAGGGGAGAAGAGGGCCTTGGTGGCCCCCAGGCCAGCAAGACTACTAACGGGGTCCCTGTGGACCCATACAGGAGCGATGGGCCACAGACAATTGTAAAAGGATCCACTCAGAGGCCAGTGAGTCATCATAAGGGACCAGCACATGGCCTGTCCCGTGTGAAGTGTTTGGAGTACAGGCTGTGGGGAAGACGTGCCCACCTGAGGAACATTGAGGCACTGCATGGACAACTGACCTTCCCCCCAATCAGTGCAGGACCAGTCTGTGGAGACTGGTCAGGAATATAGAACTGCAGGGGGTGCAGTTTGCTGAAAGGACTCAGGCCCAGACCAGAGTTTCCATACAACCCAGGTTTACTGGACCTTACAAGACCCAGAAATACACACAAGGTCAATCATTCAAGCCTGAGCTTCACAAAAAGCCTTCCCCAAGGAATCAGCAGCAATGCAGCAATTTTCCTCAATTACAGGGCTCAAGTGCTGGTCCCCAAGGAAGTTTCCCCATTTTAGAAGTAAGCAAATAACAACAAATTAGTTCCAGTGCAGAGTTAAGTGGTGGGAACAGCAAATAATCCAACACAGAACTGGAAGAAAAAACAAAATACCCACAGACTAGAGACAGTCTGATAGTAACTAGTAAAGGTCTAACACCACCAAAGAACACCTATAAAACCTAGAAGGACCAGGGAGGTGGGAGGACTGTGGGCCTCAGCCTTGCCCCTTGACAACCACACCCAGCCCAGACTAGTAAAGGTCTAACACCACCAAAGAACACCTATAAAACCTAGAAGGACCAGGGAGGTGGAAGGACTGTGGGCCTCAGCCTTGCCCCTTGACAACCACACCCAGCCCAACGATTACCACAGGAAGTGCCCTGGGCTCCTGAGCCTGGGCAGTGGGGGGCCAAGAACCTTAGGCACACCACCCCCCTGCCGACATCCACAGCCAACCCAGCAACGACCACCGAGCCACTGCAGGAAGCTCCCTGGGCTCCTGAGCTGTGGTGGGGGGGACCAATGGCCTCAGGCTCCCCTGCTGGAATGAAGAGGGTGCCACAGGCCTCAACAAAGCCCCCCTTCCTTCCTACTCCTTCCTCCCTATTTCCTTCCTCCTTCCTCTCTCCCCCTCTCCTCCAACTGCTGTGCAACAATACCTTAGAATGTAAAACAACAGTAATATTTAATAAATAAATAATTTTTTAAAAATTCTGGAATATGGTGGAATAGGGAGCACCAGAAATCTGTCTTCCCAGTGGGGTAACAATTGCACTGGCAGACTCTAGTTTAACTAGTTTGGAACTCTGGGGTCTACTAAAGACTTGCAACTTCCAGAAGAAGGCTTGGATGGTAAATTGCAGTCAATTTTGGTCAATTTTAGCTCTTAACACAGTAGCAGCTACCCATTCCCTACTGCCCATCCCCATCCCCAGGGCATATGTTTATGCAAGTGTTCCTGTAGCAGCTTGCATATAGCTTGTAGATGCCAGGGTAAGAAAAAAGGATTCCGTCCTCCAAATATTGGGGATCTATGCTCTGATTGCTGACTGCTGCTTCTGATCATAGAGGTGCAGACAAAGATGTGGTGGTCATTGTTGTTGCATCTCCTCCCATTGTTTTGAGCCCCCTCCCCTCTGGAAGTGACTTTCAGAGGATTTAAAGGACCAGAATCCTTTATTTTTGCCCTTTCATTTTCTCTTTTTTCCCTTTTGGGAATCAGACATTGAAGACTAGGACATCAAAAGCAAGTGCATATATGGGGGAAATTAGAAAGTCACTATACATGTCCAGGGTAAGACACAGGCTAAGAAAAGACCTGAGAAGACCTTAATTTTATACATCAGGCTGATCTTCAGCACAAAGACAGTCTACAACAATAAAAACAAAATAAAAATAGAAAACACTGAGGAAGGG
This sequence comes from Galeopterus variegatus, assembly GCF_000696425.1. Lineage (NCBI taxonomy): Eukaryota > Metazoa > Chordata > Mammalia > Dermoptera > Cynocephalidae > Galeopterus > Galeopterus variegatus. Next base: position 73,683 of record NW_007731429.1, on the reverse strand, counting down.
GGGAATCTGACTTCCAGAATTACCAAATTATTAGATTAAAATGTTTTCAACAAAAAAACTAGAAGACATACAAAGGAACAGGAAAGTATGGCCCATTTAAAGACAAAAAAGAAACCAATAGAAACTATCCCTGAAAAAGACCTGGCAGAAAATATTTTAAAACAACTGTTTTAAAGATACTCAAAGTTCAGAAAAGCATGGAGAAATTAGATATGAACAAAATGAAAATATCAATAAAGAGATAAACAATCTAAAAAGAAACAAAAATTATGAGGTATGAAGCTGAAAGGAACAATAACCAAAATTGAAATTTCTCTAGAGGCATTCAAAGGCAGATTTGAGCAGGCAGAAGAAAGAATCAGTGAACTTAAAGATGTAACAATGGAAATTGTGTATGAGGAACAGAAAATAAAAGACTGAAGATAAGTCAGTAAAGACCTAGGGACCTGGGGGGGCATCATCAAAAGGACCAATATAAGCATTGTGGGAGTTCTAGAAGGAGAAAAGAGAGAGAAAAGAGCAGAAAGAATATCTGAAAAAATAATGGCTGAAAACTTCCCAAGTTTGTTGAAAGACATGAATATAAATATCCAAGAAGTTCAACAACCTCTAAGTAGGATGAACTCAAAGAAACCCACACCAAATTGTTGAAAGACAAAGATAAAGAAAGAATCTTAAAAACAGAAAGAGACAAGATGCTCATCATATACAAGGGATCTTCAATGATATTATCAGCAGCTTTCTCATCAGTAACTTTCAAGGCCAGAATGTATTGGACTAATATATTCAAAGTGCTAAAAGAAAAAAACCCTGTCGACCAAGCGTCCTATATCTGACAAAATTGTCCTTCAAAAGTAGGGGAGAAATTAAGACATTTCCAGATAAACTAAAGCTGAGGGAGTTCATTACCACTAGACCTGCCCTGCAAGAAATGCTAAACAGAGTCCTGCCAGGTGAAATAAAACGAATCTATATGAAGAAATAAAGATATCAGTAAAGGTAAAAACATGAGTAATTATAAAGCTAGTATTGTTGTAACAATGGTATATAACTCCACTTTTTGTTTTTTATGTGATTTAAGAGACTAATACATTAAAAAATTGCTAGTCTAAAAGCTAATGTTGTAACTTTGGTTTGTAACATTACATTTTATTTTCTACATGATTTAAAACACTAATACATATAAAATATTATTAGTCTAAAAGCTACTATTGTTGTAACTTTGGTTTGTAACTCCACATTCTGTTTTCTACATAATTTGAGAGGCCAATGAATTAAAAACATTATCACTTTATGTTTTTGGATATGCAATAAAGATGTAATTGCATGATATCAACAGCTGAAAAGGGTAGGAATGGAGCTATTAAAGGAGCAAAGTTTTTGTATGTTATTAAATTTAAGCTGGTATAAATCCAAATTAGAGTGTTATAACTTCAGGATATTAAATATTATCCTATGGTAACCCCAAAGAAAACAGCTAAAAAATAGACACAAAATGAAATGAGAAAAGAACTTAAGCATTTTAAAAAAAAAAAAAAAAAAAAAAAAAAAAATCAACTGAACACACAAAAAAGACAGCAATGCAGAGAATGAGGAATAAAAAAGCTATAATGCATATAAAGAACAAATAGTAAAATGACAGAAATAAGTCGCACTTTATCAATAGCTATGTTAAATGCAAATGAATGAAATTGTCCAATCAAAAGACACAGATTGGCAGATGTATTTTAAAAATATATGAATCAACTATATGTTGTCTTCAAGGGACCTACTTTAGATCCAAAGTTACAAATAGGTTGAAAGTGGAAGGATGTAAAAGGATATTCTGCATAAATAGTCATCAAAAGAGAGCTAGGATGGCTATAGTAATACCAGGCAAAATAGACATTAAATAACGAAGGCTATAAGAGAAAAATAAGGACATTGTATCTTAATAAAAGGTTTAATACAGCAAAATGATACAACATTTATAAATATTTATTTATGTGCCTAATAACAGGCCATCAAAATATATGAAGCCAGAATGAACAGAATTGATGGAAGAAATAGACAATTATACAACAACACCCCATTTTCAATATTCCACTTGCAATAATGGATAGGACAACTATTAGGCCTCACAATCAGCTTAGCATAAGCACAGCCATGTTAACTGCTTCCTCACCCTTCCCTGTATCCCCCTCCCTTTCTCTTAAGCAAGTGCTTTCTGAGAAGAACCAGATTTCATGCAAAACAAAATCTTGTGCAGAACAGGAAAACTGCAAAGCTGTTGCAAAGTATTGAATGCTCGGAATAGCTACCAAACCCATTTCCCTAATTCAAACCCTATAAAACCTCTACTAGTCTTTATGGGGGCGGGAACCGATCTTCCAGTTTCCCCTCCAGGTTCACTGGAAATAAACCCCTGGCATTATAAACATTTGGCTCAGAGTCCTTTAATCCTTTTGTCTCACTGACCTAACAACAACCAGACAGAAGATAAATAAGAAAATAGAGGACTCCAACGATAGATTAAACCAACTGGATCTAACAGATATATACAGAGCACTCTTCCCAACAAAAGAATACACATTCTTCTCAAGTGCATATGGGACATTTTCTAGGATAGACTATATGTTAGGCCTCAAATTAAGTCTCAATAGATATTTTCTCTCTCTCTCTCTTTTTTTTTTAAAAGATGACCGGTAAGGGGATCTCAACCCTTGACTTGGTGTTGTCAGCACCACGCTCAGCCAGTGAGCCAACTGGCCATCCCTATATAGGATCCGAACCCATGGCTTTGGTGCTATCAGCACCGCACTCTCCCGAGTGAGCCACGGGCCGGCCCCAAAATATTTTCTCTGACCACAATGGGATGAAGTTAGAAATCAATAACAGAAATAAAACTGGAAAACTGACAATTTTGTGGAAATTAACCAATGCATTCCTAAACAACCAATGGATCAAAGAAGAAATCACAAAGGAAATTAGAAAATACTTACAGATGAATGAAAACAAAAATACAACATACCAAAACTATGGGACACAGCCAAAGCAGTGCTAAAGGGATTTTTTTTTTTTTTTTGGTTTCCATTCTGTGATGCTATCTTTTTTTTTTTTTAATTTTTATTTTGTCAATATACAATGTAGTTGATTATTGTGTCCCATCACCGAAATAAAGGGAAATTTTTATAGCTATAAATACTTACATTAAAAAACAAGAAAGATTTTAAATCAGCAACCTATCTTTACAATTTAAGAAACTAGAAAAAGACCAAACTAAGCCTGAAGCTAACAGATGGAATGAAATAAAATGGACCACAGAATAATGGAAAAGGAAATAGGAAAATAACGGAGAAAATCAACAAAACCAAAAATTGGTTCTTCAAAGTGATCAACAAAAATGACAAATCATTAACAATTAAATCTTAGATTAAGAAAAAAGGAAATAAGACTCAAATTGCTAAAATCAGAAATGAAAGTGAAGATATTATTACCAATTCTACAAAAATAAAAAGTATTATGAGACTACTCTGAGCAATACTGTGCCAACAAATTGGATAGCATAAAAGAAACGGTCAAATGTCTAGAAACACAAAACCTACCAAGACTAAACCATGAAGAAGTATAAAATCTAAATAGACCTAGAAGTAGTAAGTAGATCAAATCAGTAGTCAAAAATTTCCTGATAAAGAGAAGCCCTGGACCTGATGGATCACTGGTGAATTCTACCCAACATTTAAAGAAGAACTAACACCAATTTTCTCAAGCTTTTCCAAAATATTGAAGAGGACACTCTCTAAATCATTTGATGAGGCCAGCATTTCCCTAATACCAAAAGCCAGACAAAGACATTCTGAGAAAACTGCAGACCAATAGCCCTTATAAATATTTATGCAAAAATCCTTAACAAAATACTAACTGAACTCAGCAGCATATTAAAAGGATCACACACCATGACCAGGTGGAATTTATTCCTGGAATGCAAGGATGATTTAACGTATGAAAATGAATCAGTGTAATATACCACATTAACAGAATTAAGGGGAAGAAACCCCATTTAATCATGTCAATTAATATAGAAAAAGTATTTGAAAAAATTCAACATTCTTTCATGTTAAAAATTCTCAACAAACTAGCAATAGAGGGAAACTACCTCAACCTAATAAAAGCAATATATAAACAACAAAGAACAGTGCTCTGAATGTGATTATGACCATTGTCTTAGGCAGAAGCACCTACAGCAACTGCTGCCCTCATGGTCTGAACACAAGTGGCCTTGAACTGATGGAACCCATCTTCATCAGGTTTTGCATTTCAACAAAACTAGGTAGAGGAGGTGACTCTGAACTGGTTTTGAATGATGAGTTCGTGGTCTAGGGGAAGGAAGGGAATGGGTAGGGGAGAAGACGTCTCAGGCTGGTGGGCATTGGTATTGAGGTGTGAGACAGGCTGGTGCATCCTGGGAACCAAAGGCCCTCTGGTGAGGCTGAAGAGTAGGGTGAGAGGCAGAGGGTGGCAGTAAAAGATAACCTGGAAGAGGTAATCTTACTTCCTGGTACATTAGGGAATTTAGACTACATTTTTTCAGTAAGTAGTTTTCCATTTTTTTGGTTGTTTGTGAATCATTGATTTGATGCCATTGCTCCAGAGGATCACTGATTATAGGTAAATTAAGAAGAAACAATTCAACACAATCTAAAATAGGACAACTGAAGCATATTTAAAAAAAAAGAAATAAAAATAATTGTTTTATATCAGTGAGATGGTATTTTCTACACTCTTGTCAAAGCTCAAGGACAGAAAAGTTGTGCCTTCTTATTTTATCAATTTCTTTTCTTAATTTTTCTAAAATTAGAGATTCCAAACTCAGAATACACACCGGGAATTGCAGCCAATGTTTGGCAGCTCATTCAGATGGATCTGCATATTAGGATTGAATAGAGACGGAAATTATGGAGGATTCTCCAGAAAGACCATTCAGCACTTTGTCGAACTTGAACTCAACATGAACACCACACTTGAAAGCTGGAGAGTCTAGCAGGGAGCCATGAATGGATTCATAACCACTTTTTGGTTGAAATTAGTTACAGAGTATTTTTCATATTCTATTGTAATATTTGAATGTCATTTTAAAATATGAATAATAGTATGCTATAGCTTTCTTTCTCTGACAAGAAAAAAAAAATTATCAAGTCTTGGCAAAGACCAAGTACTCAGGAACAGAGCCATTTGTGTGACATGACAATTTGGTTCAAAGTTATTTTCTGAAGAAATATATATGAGAATTATATATATGGGAATATATTTATTACTCATGTGTCTACTGCAGCCAAGTTGCTAAAGACAAAACTTAGTCAATCTGATTCTTGGTCCTTTGTAACTAACCAGCTTTCCACTCTGATTACTTTTGGGTTTTTTCTTTATCCTTTTAAAAAATAACCCCCAAGAAGAATCCAGGGCTGTAAGTGCCTTCAAAGCGTCAATGATCAATGTGTCCTGCAATTGACATTAACTCTCACAGGTAGCTGTGTCCTTCATTCATCAACACATGATCCAAGTGATCCACCACTAAGATATCTTTTTGTTTTGAAGTTTCACTGTGATATATATATGTGTAAATTTTTTAAAAATTAGACTTTTTTACTGGATGTTTGTCAGAATATTTTAATCTGTGGACTTTTGTTCTTATTCAATGCTGAAACATTCTCAGCTATTCCCTCTTCAAATAGTATTTTGCACCATTTTCCTTGTTTTTTTTTTTTTTTTT
>NW_007731429.1:57567-66934 GCF_000696425.1 Galeopterus variegatus | reverse complement strand
TTTTTTTCCCCCTTTTTCCTTTTTTTTTTTTTTTTTTTTTTTAAAGAATACCTATTACCTATCTTATACTTTCTTTGGGTCTCTTCTTGTAAGTGTCTGTTTCTTTGGGTTAACGTTGCTGTTGTTTCTGCTTTCTGTAATTTGGACCTTCCCTTATGCTATTCCCTCTGTCTGGAATGCCCTTCCTACCAAGCCTCCCCCCTACCCCATTACTTCAAGGTTCAATTCACATAACTGCTTTTCCATGAAATCTCTTCTGATACCTATCCCTCCTTTGTGCTCTGACCATACAAGATTGTAAACTCTTTGAGGCCAGGATGGTGCCCTCTATTTCTTTGTATTTCTCACAGTTCCCAGTACATTACAGGACACAAGTAATTTATGGCTTGGGCTGGCCCGGTGGTGCACTGCTACGGTGTGCCGCTTGGGAGTGTGGTGGTGCTCCCGCCGAGGGTTCGGATCCCACATACAGACCGGTTCCCGCTCACTGGCTGAGCGAGGTGCGGGCGCAACACCGAGGGTTGCGATCCTGTTGCTGGACACGAAAAAAGACAAAAAGGAAAAAAAAAAAGTAATTTATGGCTTATTGGTTGGTTGATTTTGATACACAACAAAGTGTTGGAAGATTATCACAGAGAGGGAAGATAGAACTCTGGTTTGGGGGGAAGGGATGGGAAACATGGAGCCTTCTTCTTGGATAATTGGATACACTGCCCATATATAGACAGGAATTATGTGAACGAATGGTGACTGCTGTCTCAGAATAATTATAGTCCAAGATCAAGGTGCCAGCAGATCGGGTGACTGGTGAGGACCTGCTTCCTGGTTTGCAGATGGCTGTCTTCTTGCTGGCCTCATATGGTGGAGAGCAGAGAGAGAAGAAGCAAACTGTCTCTTATAAGGGTCTCTTCTTTTAAGGGCACTAATCCCACTCATGAGGCTTCCACCTTCATGATGTAATTGTCTCCCTAGGGCCCCACCTCCTCATACGATCACATTGGGGGTTAGGCTTTAAATGTATGAATTTTGGGGGAATCCATACATTCAGACTATAAAAACAGCTTTATTTTTATTTACTGAGTGCCTATTATGTGACAGCCACTTTAATTTGTTATTTAATTTCACACTCAAAACAGTGCTATGAGGGAAGCAGTATGACTCCCATTTACAGCTGAGGACACTGAGGCTCAGAGGCAGTGAATAATTTACCCGAGGGCACACAGCTGGTGAACAGCTAAGCTGGGACTGGTCTGGATGACTCCAGAGCTTGGATAACCACAATGTTACAAGGTCTCCTAAAAGGCGATGGCAGTGTACACAGGACCGGGTTGCTTAGTAACCATTAAAGAGTTAACAGTGTGATATTTGGCCAGAGCTACAGGTAAAACTTGCTTATTTCTGAAAACTCTAATTTCTGAAGCAACTGGGTACACTTGTGGTCCAGCCAACACTAAATCAAAATCACTCTTAGGCTTTTGGAATCAGCTCTGGGCCACCACTTACATAATTGATAACTTAAAAGTGAGAGTAGTAATTGTATTTACACTTGAAGTATTTTTCACACAGACCTCAGGGAACACTGGAACATTTTTATACTTCTCAGAAAATTTACAAATGTCTTAAATGTCAATATGCCAAAATGTCAGTGACATACACAGAATCTGTCCATGTTTATATCTTTATATTAGGAGCCCATGATTCCCACAAAATTGCAAAACCCCATTATTTATGGAACAAGTCTTACAAACCTGCCAGATTTTTCTGGTTGTAAAAATTTTGTTTTGGCTTGATCTATTTTTTCTGGTATTTCAAAGAATTGTGATTTTCTTACAAAGTATATGATGTTAATTACATGATAGCAGAATGCTCTTTCTTTGCAATTTTGTAAACAGGCCTAAGAATAAACTAGGTGGGGGTGACCACCCTCCAAATGTGGATGCCAAGGTTATGAGTTTTGTCTTCTTGAGTGTTGAGGTCAGGGTAGGTGAAATGCGTGGCTTTCTTAAAGTTGGGCAGGAAAACTGAGGTTACCAGTTTCCATGGTGGCTTTATTTTTGTGTGGGTAGAAGGGGATGTGAGAAGGACACATGTGAGAAGGCCGAGCAAGGTGACAGTTATCTACACTACCCCCTTTAGAACACTCTTAGCATGACTGCCTAAGCCCTAACACTCTTCTGAAAAGTTTCTGCATAAATTCCAGTTATAAGTTGAATTGTGTCCTCCCGAAAGATATGTTAAAGTCCTAACCCCTGTGAATGTAAACTTATTTGGAAATAGAATCTTTGCAGAAGTAATCAAGTTAAGATAAGATCAGTAGAGTGGGCCCTAATCCAATGTGACTGGTGTCCTTAAAAGAAGAAGGAAATTTGGACACAGGAGTGCACACACACAGAGAGGGTAGACAGCCATATGAAGATGGAGACAGAGACTGGAGATGCTGCCACAATCCAAGAAATGCCTGGGGCCACCAGAAACCACATGGGTCAAGGAAGTGTCCTCCCCTGGAGGCTTTAGAGACAGCATGGTCCTGTCAACACTTTGTCTGAAGACTTTGGCTTCCAGAACTAGGAGAGAATAAACTTCTGTTGTCTTAAGCCACCCAGTTTGTTGTACATTTCAGCAGCCGTGGGAACCTAACATGGTCAGTGACTCTGAACACTGGTTGTTCTTTAGAATATCTGAGGAGCTCATAGAAAATACTAACGCTTGGGTCCCCACTCTAGACCAATAGAATTGGAATTTCCATGGTTTCAGCCTTGGCCCAGGTATTTTTAAATTGCCCTCAGGGAATGTGCAGCCAAGGCTGTGAACTGCTGATACAGACCATCATTCTTGTACCCTGGATCCCTGTTTGTCAGGCTACAACTAATGAGGACAATGATTGACACCTGACCAGAAGGTAAATATGATCTGGCCTTTAGAGTGCAAGAACTTTGCCCAACAGGGACCTCCTACACCGGAGAGATTGTCTTTTGACCCAATCAGATCTTCTCTATTGGGGAATTTGAATGGAAGATATCATACGGTATCAGCAGATAGTCGAGAGACAGAAGTGGGGAGAAGGCAGAGAGCAAAATCCCCAAACAGGAGAGACCATGAATGAATGGAGTCCTGTCGCAGAAAGGTCAGTGGTGGGGAGTAGGGAATAGCTACATTGGGAAGCAGAAGTGCAGGTGTTGAGTCTGAGCTTGGAAGACTGTGGGTTGCTGTAAGATCCTCAGAGCTGCCAGCAGAAACCCAGCACTGCTGCAGTATCTGCCACAGGGATGAAGGATGCTCCATTCTCTACAGCTCTGTTACTCTGTGTGGTCTGTGGACTGGCAGCATTAGCATCACTGGGAGCTTGTTGGAAATGAAGAGTGTATTGGGCCCCCTTCAACCTCCTGACTCAGGATCTGCATTTCTACAAGATTTCTGGGTGATTCATTTGCTCATTAAGTTTGACAAGCACAACTATACTTCAAGAACTTCATGGAAAACTAGAATTAGAAGGTAACACAAATCTTTCCATGAACTTTTTGAAGACCCCTCATATAAGGCCTGGCTGAGGGGCTCCTGGTATCATTTCCTGGGCTTCCTTACCATTTCTGCTTATGAAAGTGGAAACACCCGAGGGAAGCTGAGTGGGTCTCTCTTTCTTGCAACCTGAAAGATCTCCTCCCCCCATGGAGGGCAGAAATAATTTTCTGTGTAAGAGCTCTATAAAGTTGGAGAGATTCTGAAGATGAGTCTGGGCATTAGGGGTTGCTGGAGGCTACCTGTACCATTCATCATAGGTGGCACGATTTTGACAATAGCTGGTCCTACAGAGGCAATGCTTTACAAAAGTCTCTAGTTCAGTGGTTCTCTAAGTGTGGTCCCTGGACAAGCAGCTTCAGCATCCCCTGGGAAACTTGTTAGAAAAGCAAATTCTCAGGCCCCACTGCAGACATACTGAGTCAGACACTCTTGGGGTCGGGCCCAGCAACCTGTGCTTTAACATGTTCTCCAGGGGATTCTGATGCCTGCTAACATTTGAGAACCATTCCTCTAGTTTATTGGTTTTAAGCCACCAATTTTCTTATCTTCAGAATTACTGGGCAGACAACCTGGGCATGTCACTTCTAATCCTTTGGTAACCAAAAACACTGCGTGGGGCAGCTCTGTTAGTAATAATTCCCAAACTGCAAATGATCCAAATGCCCAAAACAGCAAGATGGATAAGCAAATTGTGGTGTAGTCACACACTGGAATATAGCAATGAGAATGAATGATTTACAGCTACAGACAAAAGGTTGAATGAAAGAAGCCAGACTCAAGAGTTCATACTGTGTAATTCCATTTATGTAAAATACAAAGACAGGCGAAAGTAGTCTATGTTGTTAGAAGTCAGGCTTGCACACGATGCTCCTTCTCTTGGGGACACTGTTCCCCTCCCCAGCCTGCCCCCTGCTCTACTCTCATCCTGTTCCTGCTCTTCCTGCCCTTCTTGGCCTAGATATACCTTTTCCAGAGTCTTTCTCTGTCACCCTGTTCAGAAGTCACCGAGGAGAGGGTCATGCCTGCATTGGGGGAACTGGCAATGTTCTCTTGCTTGCTGTGAATGCTTGTGACATTGGTGTGTTTGTAAAAAATGTATCAAGCTATACACTTACCATTTGTGTTCTTTTATGTATCTATGTTATTTTACTTCCATAAAATAAAAAAAAAAATACTAGGGGTGTTGTAAAACACGATGCTCCTTCTCTTGGGGACACTGTTCCCCTCCCCAGCCTGCCCCCTGCTCTACTCTCCTCCTGTTCCTGCTCTTCCTGCCCTTCTTGGCCTAGATATACCTTTTCCAGAGTCTTTCTCTGTCACCCTGTTCAGAAGTCACCGAGGAGAGGGTCATGCCTGCATTGGGGGAACTGGCAATGTTCTCTTGCTTGCTGTGAATGCTTGTGACAGTGGTGTGTTTGTAAAAAATGTATCAAGCTATACACTTACCATTTGTGTTCTTTTATGTATCTATGTTATTTTACTTCCATAAAATTAAAAAAAAAAATACTAGTGGGTGTTGTAAAATGTTTGTGTCCTGATGTGATTTTCCTGTAGCATTCGTTTTTTTATTTTTTTTTTTATAGCCTATAATTTGGGATTTTGGTTCAATCTGTTGTTTTCAATGGGATCAGGAACATTAGCGGCCCACATGGTTATGTGAATAAATCCCTAAAATCTCACTTGGAACAGAGTGTTAACACTTGGAAATGCTAAGAAGTTTATAAAGTGTTTAAAAATACATCTTGGTAGTGTTTTAGGGTAAAGTTTTGGCAATATAATTATTTTTTGTTTAGTGAGTGACTTCCCCGGATTTTTTTTTTAATAGCGGTTTTGTCATCTTTTTCCCAGGCTGCCCTGTTAAATCACCATTGGAATAGGGTGGAAGAGAAAATGTCTGTGTGATTATTTGTTGTCCATAAGCCCACCCGGTAAACACATGGCTGAGGTTTTGAGGAAGCAATTTTTATTGAGTAAGATGAACATCTAGGAGAAGTTTTGAACGTGTAATGAAGACACTTACAAATAATTACAGCTTCTTTCTAAAAAGCATAAATACTTATTACATAGGTAAGGCCTAACCTGCATTTTAGATAAGTAATCAGAAAAGAGGGAGAAGCAGAAACACATACCAACACAACTAGTGTTTATTCAAAACCCCAAATAGCACGGTGCAGACCCTCTGCCATCATGATTGACAAGGTAGTTTAGGAAAGAATAATGTTCCCTTTTGAGAGTTGCATGGATTAGTTTTATTTTCGTTATGACAATTGGGATTTAATGGAAAATCCTGCCACAGCTCTATCCAAATTAGATTCTTGGGGGTTTGAGATGGAAGGAACATTCGAGGTCCTTTTGTGCAATCTGCTTCTTTGACAGGCAAGTGAAATGAAGCCCACAGAGACTAAGTGGTCTCTCCTGAGCCTGCTTTCCTGGCCAGTGAAAGCTTTTCCCAAGGACAAGGTGAAGCAGAGAGCTGGTCCGCGGGGAGCAGAAGGGGAGGCCCCAGTGCCTAAAGCAGAGCAGGCCACTCTCAGAAGCAGGGTGAGCTCACGCTGGAAGACTGGAGCATTCCAATCTGGCCTCCTGGACTATTTTTCTTGGAGAATATTCAGACTGGATCCCTTCTGTCCTCTGTGGATTTTCTTCTTCCTTTCATGTTTCTGTACTAATTCAATTCAGCACATGAGGTTCTGAGAGCCTACCACGAGCCAGACACGTAGCTAGATACTGGGAGTTTGGCAGTGACCAACACACTCCCTGCTCTCATGGTGCTGAACAAAGACAGATACCGAATAAAGCATCTTGAGGGGGAAATGCTGTGTAGGTGTACAGCAGTGTATTGAAGCTAGTGCAGGGTGACACAGAAATGTTCCTGCCTGAGGAGCTCCATCTAAGCCAGAATGGCACAATGAGATGGCTTTAGCAGGGGACAGGCTGGGCTGGTGACAATGTCCCAGGCAGATGGAGCATGCTTTGGTTTGAATGTGTCCCCCAAAGTTCATGTGTTGGATAAGTAATCCCTAATGCAACAGTGTTGAGAGATGGGACCTTTAAAAGGTGATTAGGTCATGAGGGCTCTGCCCTCACGAATGGATTAATGCTGTTCTTGGGCGTGGATTTTGTTATTATGAAAGTGTGTTTGTTATAAAAGCAAGTTTGGCCCTCTCTTGCTCTTGCTCGCAAGCACTCCTGCTCTTCTGCCTTCCTCCATGGGGTGACACAGCAAGAAGGCCCTTGCCAATTGTGGGCCCCTCGACCTTGTCCTTTCCAGACTACAGAACTGTGAGAAATAAATCTCTGTTCTTTATACATTACCCAGCCTCAGATATTCTGTTATAGCAACACAAAACGGACGAAGACAGAGTGTCAGGTGCAAGGCCTGTATTCAACAGACTCAGTGTTGCTCCCAGGGAGGCCTTTTAGTCTTCATTCCTCAAGGCTTGAACTGCTCGACCCCCAGGACTATGAGCCGATAAGTTTTTGTGGGTCTAATCTTCTTCAAGCCATACTGTAGAGCGAAGGCTAAGTCTCACAGATCCCTCGAGCCCACTGCCCAGACTGGGTCACAAACCCTCCACAGGCAGGTCTGCAAGCTAGGTAATAGGAAAAGGTCCCGGGAGCCGTGGGTGAAAAATAATAGGCTTTATTCAGAGCTAGGAGCAGCTGCCCTGATGGCTCCCCGAAGCGTCTCTAGAAGTGCCTGGTATCAGAGCCGTTAGTCCCTTATACTCAAGTCCATAATCCATAACACCTCCGGCAGTGAATAGGCTTTATTCAGAGCTAGGAGCAGCTGCCCTGATGGCTCCCCGAAGCGTCTCTAGAAGCGCCTGGTATCAGAGCCGTTAGTCCCTTATACTCAAGTCCATAATCCATAACACCTCTGGCAGTGGCTGCAGCCCAGAGTAGAAGCGGTCGGAAGGGAAAGGCGGATCCTCAGCATGGCCGCCGGCCCCACCCACGCCAGATACTCAGCAAGACTCTGAACATCCCAGGGGCCCTGACCATTTTCTTATATTTGCCTAATAATGCACCCTTTCAGGGTCCCTCGCTGTACAATCTACCTGTTCAGAATCTTCTGTGATGTTCCCTTAGTGAGGATAAATGACCCTTACATTGATATAACCTATTGTCTGTTCAATATGCCTTCAGGCTTGTCCTGTAGTTCTGTCCTTTAGCCACACATATCCAATTAGTAGTGATTATTGGTGTGATTTTCCATGGGAATTCTATAGTCATACCGACGGGAAGTTCAGTGCATATTCAGTGAGCCGACACATTGGTCACACGAACGTATGTATGTACCCAGTCTACTCTGGTGCCCGCAGCCAGAGCACTATGGGCAAAAAGACAGAAGGGTTATTGGTCCCAATAGGGGGAGTTCTCGCCCCTCTGGTAAGATACATGCCAGTTTGCCATCCTGAGAAAGGATGGTTGCAGGAATAGGTATCTTACCTGGCTTATGATACCATACTTTACCTGCTAACACTGTTGGATCTCTAGGTTCTACATGTAACAGTATAGGGGAACTCATAATTGGCCATAATGATAATATGAATGTGCCCTTTGGAATAGAGTGCTTATCTGTTCCAGGCCATGTCACCTTTACTTGAGGAGGCCAGGTACTTGTCACCCAAGGTGAAACTTGGAAGTTTTCTTCTAATCCTTTCCCCCAAGGCCCTGTTAGGCCTACCCAGCGTATATGGGAGGCTTCTATTCTCCAAGGCCATTCCCATTGTACTGTCTGTCCCTGTTGCAAACAGGTTGGGGCCGGTAAGAGAATATTTCCATTCTTGCCATATCCTGGCTTCAAAAGCTTATCTTTAGTAATGACTTGCAGTTGCATAGGTGCTATAGCCCTATGCAACAGAGCTTCCACTGGAGAGGGCCTGCCCTTGCAGGGTCTCTCATTTAGAATCCTGACTGTCAGCCATAACTGCTGTGTCCACCCCCTCAGGGATGAGGATTGGGCAGATAGCCTTAGTCCCTTTTTAAAAAGACCATTGTACGGTTCAATCATTCCCGCTGCCTGGGGATGATATGGCACATGTAAGTTCCACTGAATGGACAACTGGGAGGCCCACCTCTGAACCTCATGTCCAGCAAAGTGGGTTCCTTTATCACTCTCTATGACTACAGGCCGGCCATACATGGCTGTAAGGCTATTCAATACCTTCACAGTGTTTACCTGATCTGGTGCCTTACAAGTCCATACAAACAGTAGACCAGTAGCTGTATCAACAGCAGTGAAGATGTATCTGAAATTCTCTGATCTTGGCAGTGGTCCGACAAAGTCCATTTGCCATCGAGTCAGGGGCACTCTTCCTCAAGTTATTTGCCCATCTGTATGGGGCACTTGCTGGGGGTGTGGACTCTTTTGGGCACATGCTGGACAAGCATGACAGACATTCACTACATCTTCCCATTTTATAGGCAAGGCCTATCTTTGAGCTGCCATCCACATGGTTTTGCTGCCAGCATGCTGCATTCGTTGATGTAACCACTGGGCTACATCAGTGGCTGGGGCTCTCTCCAGCCATCTTACCTTAGCCAAGTCATTGGCTTCATCATTTCCTGGATGGACTAAGGGAAAGTGTCCTGTGATATGGAAAAGAGTTACTTCTTTCTCATGTCCCAATTCCCATAACTCTTGCCACATGGCTTGTCCCTACAGGGATCAGTGGCCTACAACCCACCATTGATATTTTCAAGTAGAAATCCAAAGGGTTAAACCTTTGTACACAGCCCAGCTGTCAGTACAGATGGCTAATGGCCCAGGCTCAGTTTTTTTTTTTTTCCTTTTTGTCTTTTTATACTGACCGGTAATGGGATCGCAACCCTTGGTGTCGCG
>NW_007731429.1:56884-57521 GCF_000696425.1 Galeopterus variegatus | reverse complement strand
ATGTAACCACTGGGCTACATCAGTGGCTGGGGCTCTCTCCAGCCATCTTACCTTAGCCAAGTCATTGGCTTCATCATTTCCTGGATGGACTAAGGGAAAGTGTCCTGTGATATGGAAAAGAGTTACTTCTTTCTCATGTCCCAATTCCCATAACTCTTGCCACATGGCTTGTCCCTACAGGGATCAGTGGCCTACCACCCACCATTGATATTTTCAAGTAGAAATCCAAAGGGTTAAACCTTTGTACACAGCCCAGCTGTCAGTACAGATGGCTAATGGCCCAGGCTCAGTTTTTTTTTTTTTCCTTTTTGTCTTTTTATACTGACCGGTAATGGGATCGCAACCCTTGGTGTCGCGCCCGCGCCACACTCAGCCAGTGAGTGGGAACCGGTCACCACATGGGATCCGAACCCTCAGCGGGAGCGCCAACGCGCTCCCAAGTGGTGCACTCTCCAGTGCGCCACCGGGCCGGCCCCCAGGCTAATTTTTTATCACCATCCATACTGCTCTCAATTCAGCCCATTGACTGTTTTGCCTTGTGCCATTTTCATACCACATGATATCTGTTAAGGGCCAGACAGCAACAGCTGTCTGCGATGCTGAGGGTCCCATGCTAGAGCCATTTATGTAGCAAGCT
>NW_007731429.1:46997-56874 GCF_000696425.1 Galeopterus variegatus | reverse complement strand
ATATCTGTTAAGGGCCGGACAGCAACAGCTGTCTGCGATGCTGAGGGTCCCATGCTAGAGCCATTTATGTAGCAAGCTTGCTCTGTGATAGGTCCCTGTCCCTCATGGAAAGGTGTGTAGCCTCCACCTCCATGGGTAAGGGTTGTGTCAAAGTTTTCTCCACAACCTCTACTGGGCCTAGCACAGTCTGCAACTCCTTGGACAGAGGACTCATTGACACAGTGCTTCTTTGGTCTATATATGCTCCCCATTTAGACAGAGTGGGAGTCTGAGCTATGCCCATTCTAGGGTTGGTTGCCCATGTGTGCAGCCGACCTAGTATGGAGTATGTCATCCTTACTAGGACTTTGGCAGTTTCTGTGATAGCTTCAGTGGCTATCAAGGCAGAATACACAGCTGCTAGCTGTTTTTCTATTAGAGAATAACACACTTCTGCACCCTTCCAGAGCTGAGACCAGAATCCTACAGGTGTTCGGAATTGGTCTTGTCTCTGCCACAAACCCCATCCTAACCTCTCTTGGGTTATATGTACATCTAATTCAAAAGGCTTAGTGGGATCAGCCACTTGTAAAGCATGTACTTGCTGTATTACCCTTTTTGTAGCCTGATAAGCCTGTTCTACTTCCTCAGTCCAATCCCAGGGGGCTCCTTTCTTTGTTAATGTATACAGTGGTTGTGCCATTTGGACCATATGGGGTACAAAAGCTCCCCAATACCCTAGAAGTCCCAAATATGTCTGTAGCTGAGCTACAGTTGTGGATCAAGGGTATGCCTGTATCTTGTCTATAATAGCTTCTGGGATGACTCTCATCTTACCTGGCCAGACCACTCCTAGGAATTTGACTGACAGCCCAGCAGGTCCTTGCACTTTGGCTGTGTTCATGGCCCACCCACATTGTTCCAAATGACTTAGCAGCATTGTAGCTGCCTGAGTTAAATCTGCAAGAGAATCAGAGGTTAGTAACACATCATCCATATAGTGAAACATTGTAACCATGCTGGGCCTAGTGCACTTGGCTATGTCCCCAGCCACTAAGCCATGACTGATGGTTGGGCTAAGCAGATAACCTTGGGGCAATACTTGAAAGGTCCACTGCCTCTCTTCCTAGGTGAAGGCAAACTGATCTTGGCTATCTGCCAAAATTAGAATAGAGAAAAAAAAAAGCATTTGCAAGGTCCAATACATAATGATAAGTTCCCAGCTGAGTTGTCAACTGATCTATCAAGTTGTGGACTGAAGGCATGGCTGCATGCTAAGGAGGCACTACTTTGTTTAGTTCTTGATAGTCTACAGTCACTCTCCAGGTACCATCTGGTTTTTTCACTGGCCATACCAGAGGATTAAATGGGCTATGAGCTGGATGAATAATGCCAACTTTCTCTAACTCCAATATAGTGGCACCTATCTCTGCATGTGCTCCTAGAGCAATACTGCTTTACATTAACTACATGTCTTGGCTTGGGTAACACCTGTGGGTCATGTTTAGCATATCCTCGTAACACAGGCTTTACTGTCCATATTCACATCTGAAACTCTCCAACTGTTGTTTGTAGGTGCAAACCATAAAGTACATCTATACGCAAGATATATTCAACTACTGGGGATATAAATATATATATATATATATATATACAGTGTATACATGAGGGGGTAATCGTCCTATGCCCAATGGCAGTGACACAGCTTTGATTTCAACAGTATGTCCTCCATAGCCACCTATATGAACTGTGGCCCCTGGAAACTTATCTGGATTGCCATATATCAGGCTACATTCTTTGCCCATATCCACCAATGCCAAAACATGCTGCACATTAGTCCTTGATGAATGTATTGCCAATTCCCCGTGAGACCTCCGATCCTCACCTGCCCCCAAAAGATGAATACCTTGGCCTGCTCCCTAATCAAAATGGAACTGTTCATCCATCTCCTCGGGAGCAACCAAGAAATCCTTTAAATCCACTGAGCATACCTTGCTACCTGTTTCCAGACGTTTAGTAAAACGCTGTTCAGGGCGCAATTGCTGCCACAAAGCAAACAGGACTGCATTTGGTTGCCAGTCAGTTTTCTTGCTATCAACCCTGCTGCAAGCAACTCAAGCTACCTCTGCTTATGGCTTGTTTTGCTTGGTCCCTTTGGGATAAAATCCCAAGTATTTTTTGGCGATTTGGTCTTAGCCACCTTTCGGGCCCCTTTTGCTTGTCTCCTATCCTCTACTTCATCCAAGCTGACTATCATGGTCATTACCTCATGTATAGGATGACCAATGTATGGGGCCAGTATGGCCATCACTGACCCAAAGGACATTGATGGGGCATTTTGCAGCACTTTGTCTCTCATGCTGCCTGTAAAATTTTCATCGTCCAGGCCACGAGTGTTCACATTAAACATGGACTGCTGCATCCCCTGCTCCCAAGTTATTTGAACCAACTCAGCATATATTTGCCATTTACTCACAATCTTGGGCAGTTCTCCAGCATTTGCCCACATGGTTCGGGCAGCTGCACTCACCCATTCCATCAAGGAGTGATTACCTCACCCATCTTGGGCAGTTCTCCAGCATTTGCCCACATGGTTCAGGCAGCTGCACTCACCCATTCCATCAAGGAGTGATTACCTCTCCCTTGTGCATAGCTCTGGCTATTCTGTAGCCACTGCCTCAGGGATGGGTGCACGGTGATGGAGGACAGTTTTTCCATCTCCTCACCAGAGCACATCACATCATCCACCCCTAGGTTGCATAACCACAGTAGCCAAGCAGCTGGGGCTCCCCCTGTTTCTGCTGGAACTATCTCCCCAAGTCAACTAATTCAACCTGGGTATACAGGACATAGGTAGTGAATTGGGTCACCTGTGTATTGCCCACTGGTTGTCCGCCTGGTCCCATAGGCTGCTCATGCTTCACTTTCCGATGCACAACAGGTCATGCCTGGAGACACACGGTCTCTCCCAACTCACCACTGGGTTTGTCATCTTCCCTGGTGTGAGAGGCAGGAGTGGCCAGTCACTGTGTGTCATCCTCCAGGACATTTATCTGTGCTTCCAACAACTCTGCTTTCTGCTTCAAATCTCGATCAGCTTGCAATGTAGTGAGCAGTAGCCAAACTCCGGTCAGCAGAAAAGTGGTCACTGGGTACCACATACTCAAGGACAGCCACATTTCCTCCCCTCCCAAGGGGTTCTCCACTGTAGTGCCTGGTCTATGCTGACTTGCAGTATGGTGAGGAGCAACCAGATCCCGATCAACAGGAAAGTGACCACAGGGCACAACATATTCAAGAGTAGCCACATTTCCTCCATCTCCCAAAGGGCTTTTGGCTCCTGTACCTGCTCAGAATCCTGCTGTTGACTATGCCAATTGCAGAGCTAAGGTTAAGTCTCACAGACCCCTCGAACCTGCTGTCCAGACTGGGTCACAAACCTTCCACAGGCAGGTCTACAAGCTAGGTAATAGGAAAAGGTCCTGGGAGCCATGGGTGAAAAATAATAGGCTTTATCCAGAGCTGGGAGCAGCTGCCCTGATGGCTTCCTGAAGCATCTCTAGAGGCGCCTGGTATCAGAGCTGTTAGTCTGTTATGCTCAAGTCCATAATCCAAAACACCTCTGGCAGTAGCTGCAGCCCAGAGTAGAAGCTGGTGCAAGGGAAAGGCGGAGCCCCAACATGGCCACCGGCCCCACCCATGCCAGATACTCGGCAAGACTCTGAACATCCCAGGGGCTCTGATCATTTTTTAATATTTTCCCAACACATACTAAAATTATTTTAGAGATAAGTAGAGCTAAACCACCATTGTTTACATAGTGATTTTGTTTCAGGGAAAATTTTTAAATTGTTGAGGATTTGCCTCCCCTTTTGCATGCCCTTATAGACGTATAATAGAATCTCTGAGTATAGTTTGATTAAAATATCAAATTTTTATTTTATTTATTTATTTATTTATTTTTCCTTTTTGTCTTTTTTCGTGACTGGTAACGGGATCGCAACCCTTCGTGTTGCGCCCGTACTGCGCTCAACCAGTGAGCGGACCGGTCTCTATATGGGATCCGAACCCTCGGCGGGAGTGCCGCCGCACTCCCAAGCGCCACACTCTACTGAGTGCGCCACTGGGCCGGCCCAAAATATCAAATTTTTAAAAGTAAAATATAGAGTCATACCTATTGCCTGCACAATGCAAATGATACATCCTATAATAAGTTCTGGAACAAATAATAGGAAAGTCAAATATGTTTAAAATTCTGTGTTTGTACCTTTCCTCCACCCCTACTACCAAAGAAGGGAAATGTGGGGTCTGTTCTGAGTTGTATTTACCTTACAATGGCCAGAGAGCAGAATGGAGAATGATCTAGAAACCTGCTGATTCTAGGAAAGACAAGATACTAACATAGTAAAGTCTAGAGAAGAGATTACTCATGCAGGAAATAATTTTCATTGTACCAGACAGAGAATGTGATGTCTACCAACAGAAACTACCACCGGCAGTCTTAAGCCAAAGAGGTACTAGTTGGAAGGGTATTGGGTTTACATGAATGATAATGAAGCTTGCATGGAAGAGGGCAGAACCAAGAGATGGGGGAAGCCTGATCTATGTGTGCTTGCAGCCAGATCCACCCAGAATTCTTATAACATGACTCAAAATTTTCCTTGGTTTGGGTTTTCTGTTAGTTGCAACAAAATGAGTCTTACATGATCTAAGTGTTAACTCTGATTAATTGCTAGTGACTACGTAGAGCACTGTGTTGAGGATTCTGAGGGCCAAATCTGGGTACAGTGGGAAGAGTGAGGTTGATGAGTGTTGTCTGTTACAGGAGTAGGACGGGGAGTGCGGACATGCACACCTTGTGTTTGTTACTCTCGGGCTAGGTGCTCATTTCTCAGGACATCATTGTCCAGATTCCTATCATAAGCTGGGGTCAGGTGGTCCACAACAGTGCTGATCAATGGAAATATAAGGTGGGCCACACATGCAATTTAAAATTTTTTGGTAGCCATATTAAAAAAAGTGATAAAGCTATTGGTGAGACTGTAAATTAGTGCAGCCACTATGGAAAACAGTGTGGGGTTTCCTCAAGCAACTACAGATAGATCTACCTTATGATCCAGCAATCCCACTGCTGGGTATATATCCAGAGGAATGGAAATCATTGTGTCCAAGGGATACCTGCACTCCCGTGTTCATTGCAGCTGTATTTACAATAGCCAAGATATGGAACAAACCTAAGTGTCCATTGACAGATGACTGGATAGGGAAAATGTGGTATATATACACAATGGAATACTACTCAGCCATAAAAAAGAATGAAATTCTGGGCCATTTGCAGCAAAATGGATGTGCTTGGAGAAAATTATGTTAAGTGAGATAAGCCTGGCACAGAAAGAGAAATACTGCATGTCCTCACTTATAAGTGGGAGCTATGAGAGAAAGAAGGAAGGAAAGAAAGACCACAGTGGTATGTTGAACTTGCAGAGGGAGAGAACAGACCTAGGGTTGCTGAGATGGGGTGGGGGTGGGGGGGTAAGGAGAGGGGCTTTGGAGAGTGGCTGCATGGGGGACATGGTGAATAACTGCAATTTGAGGTGATAGGCATGCTGATAGCATTCATTTGCTCACCACATCTTGGGCACAGGTGCTCTGTGCCCCATGAATATGTATAATCAATAAAAAAAAAAGTAAAAAAGAAGTAGTGAAGTTAATTTAAAAAAAAATTTTTTTTTTGTAGCTGGCTGGTAAGGGGATCTGAATCCTTGACCTTGGTGTCATGACACTGTGCTCTAACCAACTGCGCTAACTGGCCAGCCCCCTGGTGAAGTTAATTTTAATATCTTTTATTAGACCCAATATATCCAAAATATTATCATTTCAACTTGTGTCACTAGCTACATTTTAAGTGCCCAATATCTACATATGGCTGATGGCTACTATACTAAACAGCATGGGTCTTGATCTACTGAGTGTTGGAACTAGAAGAGATCTTAGAAGCATCTTCTACCATCTCCTCATTGTACAGATAGGTAAACAGAGGCTGAGAGAGGAGTGAGTAACTTTTCAAAGCTCATGAAAAGTTGTAGTGACTTTCTGTGGTATATTTTCTTTTATTCCAAACTCAAAGATTATGTGGTAGATGTGGTAGACAGAATAATGCCTCTCCTCCCAAAGATGTTGACATCCTTTCCCTGGTACTTGTGAATACGTTGCCTTTTGTGGCAAAAGGGACTTTGCTGATGTAATTGATTGAAGGCTCTTGAGATGGGAAGAGTATTCTGGATAATCCAGGTGGGCCCAATTGTAATCGCAAAGGTCCTTATAAGAGAGAGGTCATCAAAAGTCAGAAGAAGGAGATGTGACAATGGAAGCAGAGGTTAAAGTGATGCACTTTGAAGATGGAGGAAGAGGCCATGAACCAAGGAATGCAGGAAGCCTCCAGAATCTGGAAAAGGCAAGGAAACAGATTGTCCCTTGAAGACACCAGAAAGAAAGCAGCCCTGCTGACAACTTGAGTTTAGCCTCATAAGACATATTTTGGACTTCTGGCCTCCAGAGATATAAGAAAATAAATGTGTGTTGTTTTAAGCCACTAAATTTGTGCTCATTTGTTATAGCAGCAGTAGGAAACTAATACAGTGGGAAATGGCTCTGCTGAGTGAATTGACAGTATTTGTTCTCTTGATTGTTTTAGATGGTAATCAATGTCCCTTGCAACAAGACCACTTACCTTCACTCTGGAAAATTCAGTGGCCTATGTGGTCAGTTCTTGCATACCACCTTCCATTCCCCTGGGGGTACAGTTGATGGAAAATTCTCTAGAATAGTCCTCAGCACCTCATGGAAGCGTTCACCAGTAGGAGGTGACGAGGTGAATATTTTCACACAGCACATCTACCTTTTGAAAAATGTGTCCTCAACCATTTGGTGGACTCCAAGTCTGGCCTGGATAAAGGGTTCACAAACTCAGTAGCAGGTTATTTTCCTTGGATTCTTCTGTAAAGTGCTAAGGAGTTCTGCAAACAAATGCTACTCTCTGGCCTTCCAGGACACATACACACACAGAGATGAATTAAAGCACTGTAGTTTACATCATGCTTTCCTTTTATTAAATGCCAAAACACAGCTAGAGAACTTTAAATGTGACATTTTCATCATCCAATTTATCCGTTTGGAAAGTGTAGTTTAATAAAGTCAGCTGGGTTAGTTCAAAGAGCACTGGGCAGAGTCAAAAGACTTAGGCTCAACGAAGAATTAGCTCTTGGCTTCTCTGGGTCTGTGGTTCCTTATCATCAAAAAGAAAAGCTGAACTTATTATTCCTTTGTGGTTCTCAGATTTTATTATTTTAATTGTATATATGAAGTTTATTGCTGGTTTGAGAAACAGTAATCATCAAAATACATAACTCTTGGGATGTCCTCCAAAGCCTACTTTCTACTTTAGACAATTTTTTTTTCTAGCTTGAGCTCAGTGTTATTTTGAGTCTCACAGAATCATACAATGTCAAAGGGACCATTGAGAGGTCCCACCAAACCCCTGGTTTCACAACTAAGAAAACTTAGGCACAGGGAGCTTGTGACTTGCATAAAGTCTCGGAACTGGTATTGATCCAGCAGGGCTAGAATCAAGGGCTCCTGATTCACAAGCCAGAGCTCCTCTTACTCCCTCATCACCACCCTTATTTTGTCCTATTAATAAGTCCACAGTTTCTCCTAAGAATAGCCAGGAGGAGCACCCCCTCAGTCCTTGCCAGTGCAGTGGAGGGACAGTGGTGCTGGGTGCATTGTTGAGATGGCAGGGTCTCCATGAGGCTTGGTGTTCTGCATATAAGTTATGGTAGAGGTTTGGCTGTCATTGCTACATTGGCCACTGATGGCCACTAAATTGCCCTCTGAAGGGGACTGCCTCATTAATTGGAAAGCTTATATTACATAGAATTGGGTCTATAATTTGGGGGAGGAATACATAAAGGAATCCTCCTTTTTCTGGTTCTTACCCCTACACAATGCTCAATTTCTTCTCTTTATATTACATAGAATTGGGTCTATAATTTGGGGGAGGAATACATAAAGGAATCCTCCTTTTCTGGTTCTTACCCCTACACAATGCTCAATTTCTTCTCTAAGAAAGTGGCAAATAAGAACTCACAGAGTTCCTCTATGGCTTGTTCTAGCTCTGAAGTACCCAGTGTATACCCAGTCAATGAGGGGAGGAGCAAAATTCTGTGTCAACTCCAGTTCTATTGCTTGCAGTCATACATAGCAGTAGGCACTGGTTTGCAGCCACAGCATGCAGGTGGAAGGTAATTACATTTCACCTTCCCTACCATACGCAAAAAACAATTTCAGGTAGGTTGTTGATCTGAGTGTGAAAAGTAAAGCAATAAAGTTTTAAGAAGAAAACATAAAATAATATCTTTATACTCTTGGGGTTAGAAAAGCTTTCTCAAACATGATATAAATTGAAAAATTGGACTGTATCAAAATTCAGAATTTATGTTCACCAAAAGACTATTTGTTCAGAGAGTGAAAAGTCAAGCCACAGAGTGGGAAGAGATATTTGCAATATTTATGTCTGTCAAAGGACTCATATCCAGAACTTAAATATAAAGAACTTTTACAGATTGATAAAAAAGTTAGACACCTAAACAGAAAAATGGGCAAAGAATTGAATGCGCATTTCACAACATGTCCAAAGTGGCCAATTCCAGGTACCATCTCAGGAGCTTCACAAACATAGTCACGGCCTAAATCAACGTGAATACATTATCGGCAGAGTGCCAGGCTTGTTACTGAATGTGAATCAAGGGGAGTGTATCAGTTAGAAACACAAAGTTTGGTTACACATAAATAATGGATAAACAAATATTTATTTATTTATGTGTGTAGCTATTTCTTGCAAGGTATCTTGGTAGAGAGAGGTGAGCTCTTTCTAGGATGGCAAGTGGTGTTTTAATCATAGGACAGACTGGGAGGGGAAAGCAGACAAGGCAGTGGTGCCCAGGAAGGATTAAAGAATAGATGGTTATTGGTTACAAAGGGATGTAACATTTTTGTTTAACTAACAACATTTTCAATATGTCAAAAATTACATTTTTTCAACCATTTAAAGTTATGATGAAAATATTGACATGTCACCTTAACAATGTTTGGGTGGAGGTGTGTCTTAGTCTGTCTGGGCTGCTATAACAAAATACCTTAGACTGAGTAACTTATAAATAGCAAAAACTTATTTCTTATAGTTCTAGAATCTGGGAAGTCCAAGAGCAAGGCACCAGCAGATTCCATGTCTGGTGAGGGCTCCCTCTCTGCTTCATAGATGGTGCCTTCTCATGGAGTCTTCATTTGGCAGAAGGGGCACACAAGCTGCCTTGGGACTCTTTTATAAGGGCACTAATCCCATTCATGAGAGCTCCACTCATGACTTAATCACCTCCCCAAAGCTCCCACTTCTTAATACTAGCTCATTGAGAATTAGATTTTAACCTATAAATTTGGGCATACACAAACATTCAGACAATAGCGGGGGGAGACAGAGTTTTTCAGGATTCTTTTATGAGTTTATAATCAAGAAGTTGAAGACAGGGCTGGCCCGGTGGCGCACTGCTACAGTGCGCTGCTTGGGAAGCGTGGTGGCGCTCCCGCTGAGGGTTCGGATCCCACATACAGACCGGCCGCTCACTGGCTGAGCAAGGTGCAGGAGCAAAACCGAGGGTTGCGATCCTGTTGCCAGTCCCGGTCCGGTACAGGTGCGACACTGAGGGTTGCGATCTGTTGCCGGTCACGAAAAAAGACAAAAAAGAAAAAAAAAAAAAAAAAAAGAAGTCGAAGACTATTGGCATAAAAGTGTTCTAGAATGCAGGGCTGGGGGGAGTGGAAGAGGCCCCATTGACTTCCC
>NW_007731429.1:44728-46098 GCF_000696425.1 Galeopterus variegatus | reverse complement strand
CCGAGGGTTGCGATCCTGTTGCCGGTCCCGGTCCGGTACAGGCGCGACACTGAGGGTTGCGATCTGTTGCCGGTCACGAAAAAAGACAAAAAAGAAAAAAAAGAAGTCGAAGACTATTGGCATAAAAGTGTTCTAGAATGCAGGGCTGGTGGTAGTGGAAGAGGCCCCATTGACTTCCCCTGGGCTTTTAGGCCCTTGGAATCCATGAAGTGTCCATGTAGGACCTAGCTCACGGTAGTTGCATTACAGTTGCTTTTTGACTGATGGATTAAGTTCACTTTCCTCACTTACCAACACATTTTATTGTAACTTCCAGCATTCATGAAATTGATTGAAAATTCAGCTATTCTCATTTTCTGACTTATTGCTCTCCAGTGGGCAATTGTCCTTTACAAGCTTAATGGAATCACAGATGAAAATGTCAAATATCGGGCCAGCCCCATGGCTCACTTGGGAGAGTGCGGTGCTGGCAGCGCCGAGGCCACGGGTTCGGATCCTATATAGGGATGGCCGGTGCACTCACTGGCTGAGCATGGTGCAGATCACACCATGCCGAGGGTTGTGATCCCCTTACTGGTCAAAAAAAAAAAAAAAAAGAAAAGAAAATGNACGGGTTCGGATCCTATATAGGGATGGCCGGTGCACTCACTGGCTGAGCATGGTGCAGATCACACCATGCCGAGGGTTGTGATCCCCTTACTGGTCAAAAAAAAAAAAAAAGAAAAGAAAATGTCAAATGTCAAAAAAGACTATGGAAAGCATAATATATTCAGCATTAAAAATTGTTCTTTGAGAAAGTGGCTTGGGGGTGAATTACTTAAGCTTTATAACCTTAATTTTCCCCATAAGTGGCAAATTTCCCATTATCAATTTTAGGTAGAAAATGGAGCATTTGGTTTAAATGTTTACTAAGTAACTATTACACATATATATTAGTTTTCAAAACACATTGAAGTCCACTTGATATTGTCACATAATTACTTTTGTTTTGGCAAATCAGAAGACACTTCAGGATTCTGTATGCCTTGTGGTCTTTCTTATTAATGCTAATTATCATTGTCTTATAGATATGTGGAAGTGTTCATCCAGATAAACAGATGGTAGAAAACTTCATTTTTATTGTGCTCAGAATGGAGACTGTAAAAGGCTGGCAGATGCAATAAAAAATATATAAGCCATTTCATGAAGTATTTACACCAAATTCAAAGAATATATTATAAGGTTTTGAATTTTAATGAATAAAATGGGCTTCTCTTCAGCTTTTATGGTTCCAATTTTAATGTCCTAAATAGCTGTCTTGGTAATTAGTAGCTTTTCATATTATAGGAAACTAAGAAGTGGTGAATAAATAAGATAGTTCATTTTTTTTT
>NW_007731429.1:43426-44443 GCF_000696425.1 Galeopterus variegatus | reverse complement strand
TTTTTTTTTATGATCAAAGAATCAGAGAATTTTAGAGTTGGAAGAAATTTAGAAGTTATTGATATATAGAAAGAGAATGATGGGCATAGTTATTCCTCCCAAACATATCATTCATAGTCAACCCATAAGCAATTTGGTGGCTATAAATCAGTGAGACTCTTGTTCTACATTAAGTACACATTATCATTACTCACTGCAGATGGACGCCTGGAAATTGATGATGCAGGCAATTCTCATGTTACCAGGAGATTGGGTTACAAATATGCAGGTTGGATATCTGAGATTTAGAAGATAATTTGCCACGGAACTGGTATCACAAGTGGGAGCTGGGATTGCCAGGCCAAAGCATAAAACCCATAAGTGCACTGTGCTCTGATGCCCATCCACTTCTTTACCTAATCACAGTTCAGGCTTCAATGTTGCTTCTGCGTGGCATTGGGGTCAAGGAGTTCAGGGTTCAAATCCCAGCTCTGCCACACATCAGCTGTGTGTTTTGGGCAAATTGACTTATCTTTCTGTGCCTCTGTTTCTTCTACTGTGAAATGGGGATGATCATACTCTCCTAAGGTCACCAGACTCCATGATGTTCCCCAGTGATCCCCCTCCTGGTATTCATGCCCTGTGTAGTTCCCTCCCACACAGAATAGGGCTGACCTATGTAACCAATAGGAAGTTATGGAAATGACGGAATGTGACTTCTGAGGCTAAGTCATAAAACACATGGCAGCTTGCTCGTTCTTAGACCTCTTGCTTTGGGGGAAGCCAGTTGCCATGTTGTGAGGACACTCAAGCAGCCCCACATTCAAGCAGTTCACATGGCAGGGAACTGAGATCTCCTACTAACAGTCAGGACTATCTTGCCAGGCATGTGAGGGAGAATCCACCAATCCTAGCCGAACTTTCAGATGACTCCAGTCTCAACTGACATATTAACCACACTCTCATGAGACACCTCGAGCCAGAGCCACCATCCAATCCATTCTCAGATTCCTGACCTGCAGAAACTGTGTGAGAAAA
>NW_007731429.1:40719-42837 GCF_000696425.1 Galeopterus variegatus | reverse complement strand
AGGACACTCAAGCAGCCCCACATTCAAGCAGTTCACATGGCAGGGAACTGAGATCTCCTACCAACAGTCAGGACTATCTTGCCAGGCATGTGAGGGAGAATCCACCAATCCTAGCCGAACTTTCAGATGACTCCAGTCTCAACTGACATCTTAACCACACTCTCATGAGACACCTCAAGCCAGAGCCACCATCCAATCCATTCTCAGATTCCTGACCTGCAGAAACTGTGTGAGAAAATAAGTGTTTATTGTTTTAAGCTGCTAAGTATTGGGATAAGTTGTTGCACAACAACAGATAACTAATATGCCACCTCATGGGTTAGGTAATGTAAAGAATATAGATGACTTTGTTTAGTGTCTGGGCAGAGAAAGCACCCAATAAATGGTGGCTGGTAGTATCATTATCCCATTGTTATGCCTTGAATGCCTGGTGCAGTGATAGATTTCATTACCAGAAATAAAACAATCCTACTTGTCATCAGTCATGACTGCACAGATAGCACTGAGGGTGGCAGGAGACATTTCTTTCTTCTTCCCATTGGGTTTCCCTCTGACCCCACAGAGTTATGAGCCTCAGACTGTGCCCACAGTGTCTTCTGCATCTGGTCTCTCTCTTCTTTTCTTTCCCACCCTTCTGTCCTTTCTCCAGGGTCCTGGCTCCATCCAGGGGCACCTGGGTGCCAGGGAGGTGAAGATGGGGAGGTGGTTCCTTATTCCAGCCTAGTAGATCCTTAATCTTGCTTGGAGGATGCACAAAGGATGCATTGGTGCTTTATTATGCTAAAGACCTCTTCCCATCAGGATGGGCTTCTGTCTGAAGGAAGATGTTTAGCAACCCCAGGATGTCACAGTATTATAGTACTAATATTATAATAATATTTAGCTTTTCATAGTTATTCAATGTAGCATTTCCATCATACCCAATGAACAATCCTTTGTTTTTGCAGTTTCTTTTTTTGGCGGAGGGTGAGGGAACAGTTGGTTTCCTGATATCATCTGCAATTATTTGTCTAGATAGGCCTCAGTGGCCCTGAACTGGACAGTGTTCTGTGCTCACTGATGTGTTATTCAGAAGTTTTCTGGTGCTCCTGTGAGGTATTGACTCTCAGCTGGCACCTGAGTCTTCCAAGAGAAACAAAAATAAAAAGCAAAATTAATATTCAGAATTTGTTTTCATGTAGACATATTAAATTAGAGCCAATTAGCAATGACAGTAAATTCTGCTGTTGTTGTGAGGCTTAATGGGAGAATTCCAGAGAATAGAATTCCTGAGAGTACTTATTAATTCAAACAAACATTGGGCTGAGAATTTCACTTGAGGAAAAAAAAAACTTAGAACAGAAATAATAAAAAAAAGATTAGGAAATTATTTTCAAGAGTTTCAAGATAACTAAAATAACAATTAACACTTACCTGTGTATTATTGTTACCTATATCAGTCTTCACTTATAATCCTGTGAGGGGAATTCTTTTATCCCCATTTTACAGATGAGAAAATTGAGCCCAGAGTGGTTAAAAAACTTGCCAAAGGACATACAACTGGTCAGAAGCAGAATCAAGCCCCTGGTGTCTTTTCAAAAATCCTGTGAAGCTTCCCTTCAATTACAAGTTTATGCTATAAAAACATATAAACTGTTAATAGATTTTTAAAAAGCAAGTGCTTGACTCTTTTGGTATTGTGATAAAAAACAAGATTTACCATCTTAACAAGTTAAAGCACCTGACTTGATAGCGTGTCACTTGATTTTCCCACAGTTCTCTAGGGCAGCACTGTCCAATAGAAATATAATGGGAATCACATATGGGACGCTAAATTTTCTAGTAACCATTAAAAATAATAAAAAGAAATAAGTGAAATTAATTTAATAATATATTTTTAATCCAGTTTATTCAAAACATCATCTCAACATATAGTCATTATAAAAAGTAAAAGGTGGGCTGGGGGTTAGCTCAGTTGGTTAGAGAACAGTGTTATAAAAAGAAAAAGGAACAGAGTTGTATGTCCTGTGGGCATATGGCCAGTTTTACTCCCAGAGTCCCTTTGTCTTGCACTATCAAAATAAAAACATTTTTGTCTTGGAGCAGGTCCACCGAAGAA
Source organism: Galeopterus variegatus (assembly GCF_000696425.1). Taxonomy (NCBI): domain Eukaryota; kingdom Metazoa; phylum Chordata; class Mammalia; order Dermoptera; family Cynocephalidae; genus Galeopterus; species Galeopterus variegatus. The sequence goes on along the minus strand of NW_007731429.1, from coordinate 40,739 downwards.
GGCACCAAAATCCTGTCCTC
>NW_007731429.1:36682-39725 GCF_000696425.1 Galeopterus variegatus | reverse complement strand
AGAGCTAATGTTACAGCTCCTTAATATTCTCAACCTGGACAGTTTATTTTGCAGATCTCATTGATGTCTGTCTCTTTCAGACTTTTTCGATCATTTTACCCAGGAGGAGCCCTTGAAAAAACTTTCAAATTCACTGTACTCCTGCATGCAGGGGTACTCCTATTTCACAAAAATTCAGAACTGTCAGACTAGGGCTTTATTTTTTCTCTTCCTTCAGAAACAAAATCTCAAGCTGAGCAGAAGATTTAGAAAAAAGGTTTCTCATCTAGTCATACACTAGGGCTGAGAAAAGGAGGGAAAAACTATTTTATATGGTTTTGCACTTCTTCCAGGTGGGTTTTAGTAAGATTTGAGATTTCTTGGATCCTTCATTTTCAAGCCCAAGTGTCTGCAGAAACATTTCAAGAGTTCCTTTGGCAACGTGATTGTTTCAGAGTCAGTTTCCTTTTAAGTCTAAGACTCTGGTCACTTTAAGAAAAATGTTTCTCTCTAGAACCTTGCAGAAACTTGTCCATTTGTTCATGCTGACATAGGAGATGCTCAGTTTCCCTGAGTCTGGGTACCAGGCCACTCCCCTGAGTCTCAAACCACTCCCCTAGGTCTCAGGCCCCTCCTTTGGGCCCTGAATTAATGTTGCATGTTGCACTTATTTTCAGCACCAACATGGGAGGATTGAGACTGCAGGAGGCAAGTTCGATCAATTTCAGTGGTCGAGCATGCTCAGTGGAAAGGAGTTTGTCTTTGAATGATCTTCCACTGGAGGCACTAGAGAGCACTGAGTATATTTCAAGTATACTCATTGTGTATGCTGGAATTTGATCACTGAGCATGCTCCAAAAGGAGGAAACAGAGCATGCACAGGGCTGCAGTTACTAAGAGTTACATAATTGAGAACCACCTTCTTAGTTAGATTCATGGATAGTAAGAATATATATATAGGCAGCCAACTATAAAAGGTGGAATCCAAGACAAACTGCAGCAGCTCACTCTTGAGCATGCCTGCATTTTGCCTGTGAAGTGTGTATTCTTTTCTCTTTCTATAAAACTTGTTTTCATGTCCTACTCTGATTCTGCTCTTGAATTCTTTCCAGTAGAGGAGTCAAGAATCTGGTAGGGGACAGGGTCAATGACCCAATCTCCCTTATCCTCTGCTCCAGTAACAATGTGATGAAAAATATCTGCTAAATGGTGTAGTTTCTATAGTCATTATTCATTTTCAAAGCACTCAGCAAAACCTGGCCTACTCTTTTCTTGTAAGTACTATCTGCCAATTCACCTTTCTTNAAATAAAAACATTTTTGTCTTGGAGCAGGTCCACCGAAGAAGGCACCAAAATCCTGTCCTCTCTGTTTTCCCAAATGATACTCTTGTCATCTTTTCAGAATGACTTCAGCCTCATTGAGAATTAACATTTAAACACCTGAAGCTATTTAAAGAAGTTCCAGCTCCATGTACAAGGTGCTGCCTATTCTCTTTGCCTCTGTCAAATCCTTCTAGCCTGGTTTACCAAGCAGGACCACTACCTAGGGGGTAAAAATATATTCCCATGTTTACTAGCTATTAAATAAACATAGCCACTTGTGTGAGAAGCCTTAACATTTACACTACTTTCTAACTTTTTAAAACTTAAGAATAAACCCATCTCTGAGAGCTAATGTTACAGCTCCTTAATATTCTCAACCTGGACAGTTTATTTTGCAGATCTCATCGATGTCTGTCTCTTTCAGACTTTTTCAATCATTTTACCCAAGAGGAGCCCTTGAAAAAACTTTCAAATTCAGTGAACTCCTGCATGCAGGGGTACTCTTATTTCACAAAAATTCAGAACTGTCAGACTAGGGCTTTTTTTCTCTTCCTTCAGAAACAAAATCTCAAGCTGAGCAGAAGATTTAGAAAAAAGGTTTCTCATCCAGTCATATGCTAGGGCTGAGAAAAGGAGGGAAAATCTATTTTACGTGGTTTTGCAGTTCTTCCAGGTGGGTTTTAGTAAGATTTGAGACTTCTTGGATCCTTCATTTTCAAGTCCAAGTGTCTGCAGAAACATTTCAAGAGTTCCTTTGGCAACGTGATTGTTTCAGAGTCAGTNAAGCACTCAGCAAAACCTGGCCTACTCTTTTCTTGTAAGTACTATCTGCCAATTCACCTTTCAACTCAAATATCCTGTCGAGAACTCCTCCTCTGGTAACCCACTGGATGTCTTTATGTAGCAGGAGATTTATGTGCAGTTTGTCCACGTTTTAGCTTAGTTTTTTAAAGCATTCTTGCATATATGGGTCTTTAAGGTTAACCATTTTTTGTAGCATTATTCAGAACTGTCTTTATTTCATTTCCAAGTTTTTGATATCAGCATCTCTTTGAAGAAAACTGTGTTATATAATGTCAACATCAGGATTTCTTTTTTTAAAATGAGGCAAAACTTATGGGGCCAACCATTGATGGGGCACCAAGATGACAGACCTTTGATTTTCAGATATGAAGACAAAATATTAAGTACATACTGGCCTTTGTTTCAGGAAGTTCCTCACAGCAAAAAGGTTTTTTTTGAATTCCATCATCATTTACAAATTTTACAAATGCTACAGTGTAAGATTTGGGATAAAATCCTGACTTACATAGAACGGGAAAACTCACCTCGAAGAGACCATAAGACCAGGAGCACTGCAATCAGCAAGAGGTTTAATATTTCCAACGCGTTGGGATCTCACTGCCAAGCTGGGGTGAGACCCCGTTAGGGTCTTTAGCTGTCTTTTTATACATTTTTCTAGGGCAACTTTTCTGGCAGCCAGGAGACAAAGCCATAAGCAGTGTTTATTGGCTAACTTAAGTGACCCTAAAGCTCATGGTTGGCACCCATCCGTCTCTAGGTGATTTCCCTTCTGACTTCTTTACTGGTAGACACTTGGCCATCTGCTGGTTTGACTTAGCTATGAAGAGACATAGAATCAGCTAAGTACTTCTGTACCTCATAGCTCTGTGGTTACAAGCCTGTGCCTGTGTTAGCAAGAAAACCACAGGCTGTCAGCTCTGAGCTCTTCCTGTGTAG
>NW_007731429.1:32214-35682 GCF_000696425.1 Galeopterus variegatus | reverse complement strand
TGTGGGATCTGAACCCTCGGCGGGAGCGCCGCTGCTCTTCCCAAGTGGCGCACTGTAGCAGTGCGCCACCGGGCCGGCCCTCAATTTCTTGTACTGCATCTTGCCCAGCATTTTAATGTTAGCATTATTATATTCTCACCACCTATGTGATTTTTTCTTTTCTGGAATAAGTTCTCTTACTAAATAATTTGCTTCCTAAACTTTTTCACCAAAGATGATTTTTGAACAAAACTTTTACTCTGTTTTGATATTCTAAACCTCTAAATCAGAAGATTGAAATTCTTCATCACTAACCTTATCAGAGATGTCTGCAGCTCAATGCCTAGAATGGTCCTTTTCTATCTCATACCTTGCCTTCAAAACTTGCAGCACTGAACTGTCAGACTTGTTTGTAACACACACATTAATAAAATACAAAAACAGACATAATAACCAAACAAGAAAATCACAAAATGTACAAAAGTTTCATAAAACAATTCACTTCTAACCTACACAATTCATATTTTTGCAATGTTTACAACAAAGTGGCAAGGGACAGCTGAATTGTGGCATGTAAAAATTCCTTCCTTAGAACAAGAACTTCCTTCTGATTCTCTACTGCACAGAGCTTTTTCACTCCCAGGGAATAAGGGGAGGCTGGGGAAGGTGATTATGGGGGAGCCCAACGTCAGCCTCCTCCCACCCTCCCCTCAGTGCAAGCGCTTGTGGGCCTCTGCACACTTTCATACAGGGCTGAAAGATCGCTAACAAAATTGTTAACAGGGCTGTGCAATCATTGTTCACCACTGCAAGAACAGCATTATGCAGCACCCAAAGTATTTGCAGTCACAATTTTACATGGAACCCCAGCAACATCTCTCAGAGCCCCAGATGAGAAACCCACCTCCAACACCAAATGAGAGGTCACCTTCGTTTGACTTGGATCCTTCTGTGACTTGACTTGCAAGGTCAGGTTCAGCTCCTCTCTCATTCACCTTCTGCATCTCAGACATCTGTTTTGTCTGCCCCAGCTCCTCACTATTCCCTGGTACCACTTGCTGGTTTTTTCCTTCTGCTGGGTCGTTTTGATTTAATTTGTCAGCAGATTCCAGTTTAGCTTCTTTCCCATTTCCCTGCTTTGGGTTAAGCTGTGACAGGTCTTTGGCCCTCTTCCCAACCTCCTGAAGACTATATTTTCTGAACAACATGTAATCTTTCACAACACTCAGGCAACAGCCAGCTTTGTTGATTTCTACGACCACTGTGTGCTGTGCATTAGTGAGATCCACTTCATTTTCTGAATTGAAGCTGCCCACTAATCCTGCTGATTCTTTGATAACTTCTGCCCTGTTCATGTGACTGTTATTTGGAGATTTATATACAATCTGAAATGTTCCTTTGTCTGGGGCTTTAAACCAGGGTTCCAAAAATGTTTCTGCATATTTTTTCATATCTTTTAAGAAAGCTCTGCATGTGTCTGAAATGAGTAACTGGTAGATAACCCGCGTCGCCTTCTTGGTTTTGCACATATCCTGGAGAGTATGATGCACTAACTTCTCACGTTCTATCCCAAGTGTCCTGACTTGCTTCCCTCTCCACTGATGGGAATCCTCTTAGTCTCTCCTCTGTCGATGCCTTCATGTCATGGAATTTTTTCTCCAAAGCAACCTCCACATCATTGTTTTCTCCCTCATTTCCACGGGGCTGCTGATCCTTGTCTGTATGTGTCCATTTCTGTTGCTTATAACAAAATATTTGGAACTAGGTATAAAGAAAATGAAATTTATTACTTACAGTTTCTGAGGCTGGGAAGTCCAAAGTCCAGGGAGCACATCTGGTGAAAACCTTGGTGGTAACAGTACCCCAGGGGTCTCACATGGCAGAAGATGGCAGAGCAGAGAGTGCCTCATGCACTGTCCTTTTAAAGCCCTCAGCACCATGCCCCTGACCACCATTTTTCATCCATTCACTGGGCATGGTCCTCAGAATCTAATCACCTCTTCTAGGCCCCATCTTCCAATTACCATAACAGGATTTCCCACCCTCCTAACACTGTCACAGTGGGGACTAAATTTTGGGAGGACATTCAACCTAAGGCATTATCTGTAAACTTCTGTAACCCATACAAGTGGTCGCTGTGTTCACTGAGAGCCTGTAGGCCTCCTGCACTCGCGTTCATAGTGCAGGTGATGAGGATACCCTGGAGCCTGCTCCAGCTGCCTGGGGGGACCACCATGGTGCCTGCAAGCTGAGACCAACGAGAAACGTGTTTCTCCATAATGGCTCTATACATGTTCTAAAAATATTTAGCTATTGAAAAGCATTCTGTTCCACTTCTAGGCAGTTCTCAGCTTATGCAGTTGATCTAGGTGTGAGAAGCCTCTTGCGGCTACTGGGATCTTGCCTTTTTCCTCTTGTATTTCCCCAACTGCAGCCTGTATGATAGTCTGTCTTTTGCTACCCTGGATCACTTCTGTTCTTCGTGTTGTTTAATTATTTTAGGTATTGTATTAATTTCCTATTGCAGCTATAGCAAATTACCGAAAACTTAGTGGCTTAAAAAAAAAAAAAAAAAAAACACCTCACGAATTTATCTGCCCACAGTTCTGAAGGTCAGAAGTTCAAAATGGGTTTCACTGGGCCAAAATCAAGGTGTTGGCAGGATCGCACTCCCTCTGGATGTTCTAGGGAGACACCGTTACTCTACCTTTGGCTCATGGCCAGTTCCTCCATCTTCAAAGCCAGCAGCATAGCACCTTCAAATTTCCCTCTTTATCTAGCCTCTGCTTCTGTCCTTATATCCTCTCTCTCTTAAAGGACCCTTGTGATTATCTTGGGGCCACCTGAAAAATCCAGGATAATCTCCCCATCTCTAGATTCTCAATTTAATCATACTCCTAAAGTCCCTTTGGCCATATAAGGAAACATATTCATACTTTCTAGGAATCAGGACATTGGGGCCACCTGAAAAATCCAGGATAATCTCCCCATCTCTAGATTCTCAATTTAATCATACCCCTAAAGTCCCTTTGGCCATATAAGGAAACATATTCATACTTTCTAGGAATCAGGACATTGACATGTTTGTCATGTTTGGGGAGCCTACCCCAGGTATGATTATAGTTTCATAGTTATGTTTTAAAAATATTCCTTGACTCTTAGAGACATACTGAAATATTTACAGATGGAATGATGTAATGTTTAAGGTTTGCCTCAAAATAATCCATCCCAGTTTGGGGGCACCGGATGGGTGGAGATGGCACAAGACTGGCCATGGGTTAGTCGTTTTTGAAGTTGGGTAATGGCTACTTGGTGATTATTCTACTAGTCTCTTTGCTTTTGTGTATCTTTGTAAATTTTTATAACAAAAATTTTTAAAAAATTTTTCATTATGGTTGTCATGAAGGTTGTCAGAATAAAAATAGAGTGGGGCCGGCCTGGGGGCGCCCTGCTCCGGTGCGCCGCTTGGGAGCGCGGCGGCGCTCCTGG
>NW_007731429.1:31055-31659 GCF_000696425.1 Galeopterus variegatus | reverse complement strand
ACTGTAGTGGGCATCCCTATTGTTATATTTCTTATGTAACTCATGTAATCTCATAACTACTTTCTCAGAATAAATTCTTAGAAGACTTGCTGTGCAAAAGTGTTTGCATCCTTCTAAAGCTTTTCATAAAAGCCACGCAGTTGCCTTTGAGAAAGTTTGTACCAATTTGCTCTGCAGGGATTCTCAAGGTCATGAATGCTGAAGAATTGGAAGCAACCATTCCCACCAATAATTTAGTCACATAAGAAGTATTAGGGGAGGGGGGGAGTAGGTAAAACTTTTGTTTTTCTTCCTACTTCCTCTGTGCTGAACACTCAGGTGGAGGGTAGAGAGGAAATGGTTTGGAGAAATACTAAACAGAGAGATGAATTCTTTTTGTCCTTGGTGATTTCAGTCTAATTGGCATATGGAAATATACAAAAAACAAAGAAAGAAAGAGCATGCCTTACAGCTCACTAAGCAAACACGCACCTGGGAGGCTCTCTTCTTCTGTCTCAAGTGCCAAAGTGCAGCAAATCTCAAACTCTTGTCTCCCCACCTTTTCATTTACATCAGAGCAACATGGGGTGGGAGGTCAGGTGAAAGGGGTTGGGGTGGGGGGGGT
>NW_007731429.1:27684-30382 GCF_000696425.1 Galeopterus variegatus | reverse complement strand
GTCAGGTGAAAGGGGTTGGGGTGGGGGGGGTATGGGGAGGGTTTCTACATTGATGGGGGTGGGTAGCATATGACAGGTGCTGGGATGTTGCATTCCCAGCCAGGCCCAGGCTCCAGCCTGTTGTCCTTCCCAAGAAACCTTTGAAGCTGCAAGACTCTTGACTTGGTCTGAATAAACATGTTTGGGGTCAACTCACAAATTGGAACAGGAAGGGGTCCTTCTTACTGAAAACAGCAAAACCAGGTGGCAAGGCAAGCCAGTGGTTTCAAATGTGAGAGACAGACACAGAGACACAGCTCCCCACTGTAAGCTGCCTGGTTACTCCGGCTCCTTTCAAGCAGGGCACATCCTGAGCAACCTGGCAGCGCAGCCTTCCCCCCCCCCACACACCTGGCCGCCTCTGCTGAACTGAACATTTTGTTCACAGTGGGTCTTTTCCATTTAAAGGGCTGCATCCGTGGGAGGGGCGGGTTTATTTTCTGTGGACTGAAAGGTTCTTCTTGGCAGTTTCTGTGTGAAAATGAAAGCGCTTGGCTTTCATTTTCTGCAGGAGACAACCCATCAGTTCTTCATCTTTGTGATGAGCTTGCGAGGTGGGGGTGGGGGAGTTAGACAGCCATCAACATGAAACAGGCCTCTGCCTCAAGAGTCATACCTTCCCTCACTGAGGAAGTCAACACCTTAGTGCTTCCACTGCTAAAAAATACTTAGTGTTAAATGAAGTTTGTGAGAGGCCCAAATGGATTGAGCTCCTGCACTGGACCCCAACAGAAGACACCAAACCAAAATGGAATCACTCATGCTAAAGTTCCACACCACCAAACCAAAACTAAGCTGTTTATCAGACCTGCTGAGAAATTGGGAGATGGAAATGATAGGCAAATGCCCAAACAGGACAGTTCCAGCTGGCATAAGGAAGCCCCCTCTGCTTTCTGTTACAGGGAAAGCAACCTGAAGTAACCTGATGTTAATCAATCCACTTTTTTGTATTGTTCTGTTTCCTGGTAGATGAAAAGAGGAACATTAAAATTAGTCCACCCCGAGCTAACGCTGTCAATATTTTTTTATATATATACCTTTAAAATCTCTTTTTTATCTTCTCATCTGTGTATGTGCACATAGGTTTTTAGTGTTAGTTCCATTGCCCTCTCCCCACTATAGTGGGCATCCCTATTGTGATATCTCTTATGTATCTCATGTAATCTCATGATTTTTTAGAATAAATTCTTAAAAGAATGGATTGTTCTGCCATGCCCAATTGAGCACTCCTTCTAAGTCTTGATAACAAGAAAAACTTTAGACAAATTAAAGTTAACAAAGTTTAATTGAGCTATAAAAAAAAAATTCATGAATCAGGCAGCCCCTAGAATCAGAACAGATTCAGAGGGATTCTGCCGCTTCCACTTGTTTGGTTATGATTTATAGACAGAAAAAGAATAGTGACATATGGAAAACAGAAGCGAGGTACAGAAGCAGCTGGATTGGCTTGTTTGGCGTTGGCCTTATTTGAACAGTTGGCTGCCTGCGAGTGGTGGAAGCATGGCTGCTGTGATTGGCTGAGACTCAGCTGTTGCTGCCAGCGCACTTGTAAGTTAGGTTTTCAATTTGTTTATGTACTAAGTTACTTGTGTTTCGTATGTAAGAGCTCAAGTATGTGAGTACACAGGCTTTCTCAGGTCAAATTTTAGTTTGACTTTACAATTCCCCCGTTTCGGTCAGCCTCTCAATTTCGAGAGATTGACCAAAACTTTGGGCATTGACTCCACTCTCTGTCACCATTGCTAATGTCTGATTTGGTCTCAGTGTAGAATTTACAAGTCTTCTTTGGTCTCAGTAGCACCAGCTAAGCAATTCTTCATGTTATTGTTGATCTAGTCAAAGGGAGACCATTCAGTGTTTGACGGATGGCTGTACACAAAACATCTAAAACTTGAGAGAATACAGCACACCAGGGGGACTATGATGTCTGTCAAAAGGATAGTATCAAAAGACCAAAATATACTCTTAAAACAGGAGTTCTTATGAAACGAACTGAAACAAAGCAAACAAGTAAAGGTTTGGCAATATAGGCAACTCAGCAGTATGAGTTGGTCATAGTCCTTGTTTGGGGTATTGTAGTGACTAAGGACTGTAGTTTGCTATAAAGTGGCCTGATTTAAAGAGGCATTCACTTTTGTTGTTAGCCTACTAACATAAGTCGTAGTAACCGGGAGACCTATTAGAAGAAATATAAAAGTTAGAAAACCTTGGAAAACCCAAGCTTGCCATCCACCACTTAGGAGGCCTGCAAACCACCTGTTAGTTGCTCCTGTAAACACATCACATGTTCCTTTCTCTTGAGAAATTTCCTTAAGGTATTTGGTGCCAGTATCTAAAAAAACAGCAGTATTGGCCACCTTTCTAATTAAGCTTTCTGTAATAACAAAATCAGGGGAGAGATAGTTACTGTATTAGTCCATTTCTGTTGTTTATAACAAAATACATGGAACTGGGTAATTTATAAAAAAATGAAATTTAGGGCCGGACCCATGGCTCACTTGGGAGAGTGCGGCGCTGGGAACGCAGAGGCGCTCCCACTGCGGGTTCGGATCCTATATAGGACTGGCCGGTGCACTCGCTGGCTGAGCATGGTGCGGGCGACGCCAAGCCAAGGGTTGCCATCCCCTTACCGGTCACAAAAAAAAAAAAAAAAAAAAAA
>NW_007731429.1:20631-27378 GCF_000696425.1 Galeopterus variegatus | reverse complement strand
AAAAAAAAAAAAAAAAAGAAATTTATTGCTTACATTTTCTGAAGCTAGGAAGTCCAAAGTCCAGAGAACACAGCTGGTGGAGGCTTTCTTTGGTGGTGACTTCAGTGATGGCAGGGTATCACATTGTGAAATGGCAGAGCAGAGAGAGCAGAGAGAGACAGACTCTCCCCTCCCTTCTTTTGAAGCCCTCAGAACCACGCCCCTGACCACCATTTTTAATCCTTTCACTGTGGCACGGTCCTACTATCTAATTACATCTTCAAGGATCCACATTTCAATTACCATAATATGATTTCCCACCCTCTTAGCAGTCACAATGGGGGCGAAGTTGCAAATACATAAAACTTGAGGGCACATTTCAAGCTTCAATAAGTTTTGGGGGGACATAATTCAATCCACTACAGGTACAATAGTCAGTTTTGATCAGTACCAAATATAAGCCCCCAACTTGGGCAAAAAGGAGATCTAAAGCTGCACAGTGTTCCATTAAGTGGTTTTGTTGAATGTGTCTGTTATCATCCACCTTTCAAAGAGTGGCTTCTACCTGTCTGAAACCCTGGGAGGTCTGATTGGCTACAAAATCCAAGATTTTCCCCAATTTATGGATTTGCTTTAAATTCCATACAACTGGTACCCCACTACCACCAAGAGTGAGCCCCCAGGAACTTCACTGGAATTTTTTCTATGTAGAAATTAGCTTATCTTCATCTATTTCAAGGTTGGTGCTAATTTCAGTTATTGACCGTTTTGGCCTCCGATTATAGGAGCTACTACGATAACCTTCAGGGGAAGCTATTCAAAAGGCAAGAGTGAGCCAAGCCAAATAGCAAGATCCAAACCAGCGAGGAGGCAATATGGAACAAGCAGACTCTCTACAGACCCATTATAGGCCCTCAGGAGTTGGATCTATGTAGAAATTAGCTTATCTTCATCTATTTCAAGGTTGGTGCTAATTTCGGTTATTGACCGTTTTGGCCTCTGATTATAGGAGCTACTATGATAACCTTCAGGGGAAGCTATTCAAAAGGCAAGAGTGAGCCAAGCCAAATAGCAAGATCCAAACCAGTGAGGAGGCAATATGGAACAAGCAGACTCTCTACAGACCCATTATAGGCCCTCAGGAGTTGGAAAGGAAGGCCACCTAGTTGTATCTGAGCAAGGGTCAGTTAAATCCATTCACCCATAAATTTGCATAGCTCCTGAACAAGGTCCAGTGGGAAATTTACTTTTCTTGTGGCCCATTTATAGCATGCTGTAAAGGTGTGTAACCACATTTGGAAAAAAGAGACCCTACTGGGTTAAATCTGGTGATATTATATAAACAATTAATTGTACATACCTAGGTAATTCCCAGATCTTGAGTGTGTGATGCCTGAAAGCACAATATAAAACCTTTCACAGGTATCACTCAGGTAGGTATACTATATTTGGTAACAGATTATTAATTGGAAAAGTCAGAATATTGTTTTTAGTGAGTGCAGGAAAGCAGTGGCAGTAATGTTAAGAATATCAAGGATAGCTTTCCACTCTTCCTTTGGAGTTTCAGAGTGACTCTCATTGGGAACACGGAGAGGCACTGGCATATTGGAATTGTTTTCTGAGTTTTGGGTATTAGCCCACAGTCCCAACAAATGTTCTAATTTTGTGCTAAAGCATAAGCTTGAAATAAAGCCATCCATTAATTATGGTTTAATGGATTTTCCCGTGGGGAGCAGAAAAAGATTAGGAGAGTAGGAAATGAGAGAAAAGTAAAAAAGGATAAGGTTTTCATGATGGCAAAGAAATCTTGATCCATGGTCCTGGGAAATACATCTACATCTACGATGCCATCTGCTTTGGGAAAGAAATTCCCTTGGTCAATTTTACCTCACAATTTCCAACAAGTGTCCAATTCCAAGAGTTTGGAGGGGCCTTTTTGAGTTTTAAGACATGGACCCAAGGTTTGAGGCCCTGAAGTTTCACTGAAATGTGGGTGGTGAGAAGAACTTAGTGTGGTCTCTTCCAACAAGGTTCGAGAGCAGTCTTTCTCTGATGTTTCCAGAAGACCCAGTCTTCAGGTTCTAGATCACAAAGAGTTTAATTGTCCTCAGATGGTGGATCTCAAAAAGCTTCCTTTACTTGGTGAAAATACACTTTGACATAATGTATTAAAGCCTTTCAGTGTTTAGTCATATCAGCACTTAGGAGAGCAGGAGATGTATGAGGTTCTATTATTAGGGGCATAGGTCTTCCAGTGACTATTTCATAAGGGGTCATATATTTTCCAGTGGGAGTGGATCTGTTCACCATTAAAGCCAGTGGTGATACCTTTGGCCAAGGCAACCCAATTGACTCAGTTAACTTTGCCAATTTTAGTGTTAAGATGTTATTTGTTCTTTCAACCTTTCCAAAAAACTGAGAGTGATAAATACAATGGTAGTACAATTGTGTCCATAACACCTTATTTAACTGCTTTATAACTTGCCAAGTAAAATAAATTCCCCTGTTGCTGGAGATTTCTCCATGGATGCCCCATAAGGGAAACACATTTTCTAGAAAATTCTTACTATTGACACGGCATCAGCTTTTCCACATGGGAAAGCCTCTACCCAACCAGAAAAGATACAAACTATTACAAGAACATACTGAAATCCATTGACGGTAGTAACTAAACGAAGTTCATCTGTAAATGTTCAGGTGGCTCATCAGGTGGTGGAAATACACCACCTGAAATTTTTATTGTCTTCCTAATTATGAGTTTGACAAAGCAAACATTGACTATAAGCCAGTTTAGCAATTTTGGAACAGTTACTCCACCAATATTGTTTCATAATTTTGATGGTTTTGTCTGCTCCATGATGAGTTATGGAGTACAGAGCTTTTAACAGTGGAAGCTTTTAAGACTCAGGAAGGACCAGGCAACAATCTGGGACCCCTGTGAGTCCACACTTAACATTGAATTTACATCATTTTAGGTGACAATTTTGTTTTTCCAAATCAGGTACGTTGCACTATTCATGATAAGGGAGTTGCACATAAATCATGATAAGGGAGTTGATTTGGATCAATCTAATGGAGTTCATCCAAGTTGTATAAAATCTAACAGTACAGCACTAGCTGATCTGGCATAAAACTCTGCTAGTGCATTTCCTTGATATTTGGGTTCAGTTTTACAGGTATGAGCTTCAATCTCAACAATGGCCATCTATGATGGTAACAGGATAACAGAAAGGGGTTCAACTACTTGGAGCCCATTTTTGATAGAGTCCCACTAAAAGTGAGAAACCCTTGTTGTTTTCATGACAAAATCATGTACTACTCCAAAATCATATCTGCTATCTGTACAAATATTTACTGACTTGTCCGTAGCTATATGACAAGCTTAAGTGAAGGAAAAAAGCTCCACTGGTTGAACTGATTTAATGGAGAGAGCTCCCTTCTCCATTAACTCAGTTTGGGTGGTAACAGCACACCCTGCCTGATAATTTCCTTCTGAGTTTTTGGCATAGGACCCACCAACATAAAGTATTATGTAAGGATTATACAATGAAGATTCTCATAAATCAGCACAAGGGGCCATCATTTCTGATACTACACTTACACAATTGTGGTCTTCAGCATCATCAGGCAGAGGTAGTAGAGTAGTGGGTTAAGTCAGTTACAGCGTTTTATATGAAGATTAGAAGGAGACAGGAGAAGAATTTTATAAGAGATTGGTCCACTAGCTTAAAAATGCTGAGTTTGGTTGGAATTTAATAGACTTTCACAGTATGTGGTACTTGCAAATTAAATTCATTCCCTAAAACCAGCTCAGATGAAGCTTCTGCCAGCTTGATTGTGGCTGCTATTATTTTAAACAATTAGGCTATGCATTAGCTACTGGGACTATTTCAGGATATAATATGCAATGGGCTTATGCTTTCCCCCATGTTCTTGGGTAATGCCTGATTGTTACATTTATGAACAAAAAAGATAAAAGGTTTAGTGTAATTTGGAAGTCCTAAAGCTGGGAGCTGTTGTAAGGCCAATTTCATTTGGTTAAAAGCCTGCTCGTGACTGTCTTCCCAAGGCAAAGGCTCTGGTACTGCATTTCTAGTGAGCACATACAATGGTGAGGCCATTAAGGAAATATTTGGGACCCAGGATCTACAATATCCTGAATATCCAAGAAAATCCTTTAATTTTCTTTTGGTTGATAGCCAAGGAAAACTTTGAACAGTTTTTCTCTCTTAGGTGAGAGAAAAATCCCTTCAGCAGTCAAGTCATATCCCAAATGGTGGACATTTTCTCTTGAAAACTGAAGTTTTTCCATTGAAGCCTTGTGACCTTTATGTGCAAGTTGATGTAAAAGGTAAATTGACTCAATTTCAGAGCACTGTTTAGTGGGAGAGTATAACAACAAGTCATCCACATACTGAATAAGAGCAGAATATCAAGGTAACCATAGGGTTATTAAATCCTGATGTAATGCCTGGGAAAATATGAAGAGGCTTTAGTAAACCCTTGTGGCATTACAGTCCAGGTGTACCATTGATTTTTCTAAGTAAAGGCAAACAAGCATTGACTCTCTTTATGAACTGGAATACTAAAGAAAGCTGAGCAGAGGGCTATTACCATGAACCGTTTTGAGTCAGCAGGCACATTGGATAAAAAGGTATTAGGGTTTGGGACCACAGGAAAACTTGGTATCACAATTTTATTAATTGTCCATAAATCTTGAACAAATCTCCAACCCTGTACATTTGGTTTTTTAACTGGTAGGACTGGAGTGTTATAAGGACTAGTACACAGAATTACGAGTCCTTGTTTAACTAAATCTCCTACAACTAGTGGGAGCCCTTTAATTGCTTTGGATTTTAGTGGATATTGGGGGTAATTTAGGCAAAGGTTTAGAATGATCTATTTGGGCCTTTATAGGTTCCATGATTTTAATTCTTGCTGTATCAGTTGAGAAAGAGGCCAGTAAACATTTAGGTATTTTAGAAAGGCCAGGGGTATTGCAGGCCTGAGTTTCAATCTTATCAATTTCTGTCTGTAGAGAGTATAACAGTTCTGGTTCAGGACAATCAGGAAATGCTCAGATTATTTCTCCCTCTAAGGAGAATTTTATATGCCCTTTTAGCTTTGAAAGTAAGTCTTGCTTAGCAAGCTTACTGGAGCAGTATTGCATGATAAAAAGCAATGTTTTTCCAAAAATGGCCTCAAAGTCAACTGGAGAAGTTCAGATACAGGAACCTCTTGAACTAGATTTGAAACCCTCACCACACAAATGGCCTTTTTACTCTGAAGGATTTGTTGGCTTTTTAAAATGGAGTTTATAGTCGATAAAGTGGCTTCAGTATCCACCAGTATTGTAGAAGTTTCCCCATTAACTTTAGCTCTTGTTTCTTCATGTTTATTTAAGGGTATTATGGGGAGCAATTTACCAGAGAATCCCTTGGAGCCATGTCAAAGTTGATTATCATCAGGACAGTTAAAATCTCTTTGATTCCCCCTCATGGGGTAACAGTTTAGCCTAAAGGGAGGAGGCTTATTGGTGGGCTGACATAAAAGCAGATAACCTCTTTTTTAATGTTTTGGTTGTTTGCAATAAAGGAAGACCTCTCAGGGTAAAGAGTTTCTTCTTCTAGGACTTTTTGGAGGGTTATTTAATATCCTCCTCAGGTATGTCTCATCCTGCTGATGCTGTCTTTTTTTGAGCTTTTCCAGGCCCCAATATCATGTGAATAAATTGGTAAAGGTCAGGGAGTCCTGGACCATAAGCTCTTATGGGGATTCTAAATTCCTCAGTAAATTTTTGAGGATTTCCCCTTGGGTTAGAAAAGTCCTTTGCGATGAGTCTAAGCTCAGTTTTATGGGAAAGCTGGCCTGTCAGAAGGTCTTTGTAAGGTGTCTAACTTCACCTTTTTCATCATTTTTAGGGTGAAAAAGTTGTTTAGCAAAAAGGTTAGTGGACTCAGAATATTTAGGTAGAGATGGATTAAAAAAAAGAAACAGTCAGGGCTAGTTCAGAGTACAGTCCTTTTTCGTCTTGTTCTTAGTTTGTTGCTTTGCTGCTTAAGCTTTTTATTTGTTTTTAAAAAATATTTATTATTATTATTATTATTATTATTATTATTATTATTTTATATTCTAAGATGTTGTGGAGTTTTTTAAAAAATATTTATTATTATTATTATTATTATTATTATTATTATTATTATTATTATTATTATTATTTTTATTATTATTATTATTATTATTATTATTATTATTATTATTATTATTATTATTATTATTATATATTCTAAGATGTTGTGGAGCAGTTGGGCATCTTGAGTTTAGTAGAGTATGTCCAAAACTGAACTCTTGACCTTTCCCCCAAACTTCCTTCACCACGATCCTTTCCATCTTAGTTGGTGGCAACTGCATCCTTCCAGTTCCTAAAGTCCCCCAAGTTGAAGTCTACTAATATCTTTCTTTTACATTCCACTTCCTATATCCAGGACGTGACCACTGCTCACTACCTCCATAGTTACCATGCTGGTCTGAACCAAAATCATCTCTCACTTGGATTATGATACTAGCCTCAGAGCTAGTCTACTTGCTTCTATCCTGGCCCTTCAAAACAGCACCCAAAGTGATCCTGATAAAACATATACACACTTTTCTAAAAATCCTTCAAAGCCTCCCCTTGTCATTTGGAGTAAAAGCAAAAGTCTTTTTAATGGGTTATTATCTCCCTGACTTCTCTGCCTTGCTGTCTGCTCCTGGCTGCACTGGCCTCCT
>NW_007731429.1:16404-20541 GCF_000696425.1 Galeopterus variegatus | reverse complement strand
GTCTACTAATATCTTTCTTTTACATTCCACTTCCTATATCCAGGACGTGACCACTGCTCACCACCTCCATAGTTACCATGCTGGTCTGAACCAAAATCATCTCTCACTTGGATTATGATACTAGCCTCAGAGCTAGTCTACTTGCTTCTATCTTGGCCCTTCAAAACAGCACCCAAAGTGATCCTGATAAAATATATACACACTTTTCTAAAAATCCTTCAAAGCCTCCCCTTGTCATTTGGAGTAAAAGCAAAAGTCTTTTTAGTGGGTTATTATCTCCCTGACTTCTCTGCCTTGCTGTCTGCTCCTGGCTGCACTGGCCTCCTGGCTTCTCCTTATTTATGCTGGTCACAATACACTGTAGGGTTGTTGCACCAGCAGTTCCCCACACCTGGAATACCCTGACCCTAGGTAATCCTGTAGACAACTTCCTCACCTCCTTTAAGCCTTTACTCAAGTATCAACTTATCAATAAGACCCATTTAACATTGCAAGCCCGTTCCCTAAATGGCGTTCCTGATCCTCTCTGATCTGCTTTTAAAGTATTTATGACCTTCTAAAACACTATATATTCTTATCCTTATGCTTATTATTTTTTGTTGTCTCCTTGCATTAGAATGAAGACCATGAGGGCAGGGATTTGTATCTGTTTTGTTCGCTGATGAATTCAAAGTACCTAGGAAAATGTGTGGCCCATAAATATCTATGGAATGAATTACAAGTGAAGATTCTTCTAGATCAGGGAAACTATGCCTGTGGGCCAAATCTGGCTCGTCACCTGTTTTTGTAAATAAAGCTTTATTAGAACATGACCATACCCCTTTGTTTACGTTTTGTCTATGGCTGATTTCCTACTACGATAGCAGAGTTGAGTCATTGTGATAGAGACTGTATGGCCTACAGAGCTGAAAATATTTACGGTCTGTCACTTTACAGAAAAAATTTGCCATCCCTGTTGTAGTGTTGTAGATTAATGCTTCTCAAGCTTTAGCTCTCATTAGAAGCATCTGGAGAACAAGTTACACCACAGATTCCTGGGCTGCACACCCCCACCCCACACCCCCATTCTGAATCAGTAGGTCTGGGCTGGGATCTGGAAATTTGCCTTTCTAACAAGTTCCCAGGTGATTCAGACACTGTTAGTATTCAGACCTCATTTTAAGTATCTCTGGTCTAGAGATACAGGCAAAGTATATTACAGGAGTAGAGGAATTCACCCACATTTAAACTTTCCCTTTGATTCCCTCCAAGAAATAAAATAGGCCACTGTTTCTAATGGTCAGGGTTGCTGGGCCTTGAAAACCATAAATTCATGCTCTTAATGGTTGTGCTGAACAGATGTGGTATCTTGGAGCAAGCGCACCATATTCTTTCTCTCTTTCTCTGCAACTTCTTGTGTGGCCCAAGACTCCCACCCTGTACACAGAGCTCTTGCTGCAGGCCCCCAGTGCCACTGTTTTCCAGTCACCTGAGTCCACTGGTCACCACCCACCACCACAACCAGACACTTGGAACCTCCTCACCCTTCTGCACCTGCAGAACCCTGCTTATTTTCAAAGTCCTAACTCCATGCCTGTCTCTTCTGAGGAGTCTTCATTTCCTCCAGTGGGCCGGCCAGAATTCATCTCTCCTTTGTTCCTCCACAGCACTTTGGATGGTTCTTCCAGCACTAACTAATTTAATTAATTTTCCTTCTTTCAAAGTACAAATGAGAGATCTCCCCATGAGAGCTCCTAGCAAGCAGCAGCGTGGTCTTACACATCTTCCATCCCAGGCCAGTGTGCGTGCCCCAGGTGAGGAAGAAAGGCATGTGTATCAGAGTAAAATGGGGTAATGATACTTGCTTTACATGGGTTGTCTTAAGGTGAATCCTGTTCCCAGAAGCAGACCCCAAGGGGAGGACTCACCTGCAAGTGATTTATCAAGGAGGCTCTTTTGCAGAAGCCAGAAGTACAGGATTCCAGATGAAGAAGTGGAAGATGCCAAGCAAAAGTGTGGTTTAAGCCCAGCCCCAGCTCCAGCCTGACCTCTCAGGGCCCTCTGAAGTGTAAATTATACCTTCGAATTGACCCATCCCCAAGACAAGGGAGTTGGGCTTTTCATCCTGTCAGTCACCAGCCACGGGCTGTCCCAGGAGTTCATCCTCCCAGGCACTCTCTCAGCTGTCTTTAGGCAAGTGGCTCCAGTAGTCCAAGGGAATCTGCCAAAGAAATGACACAGGTACAAGCAATTGGAGGCAAAAGCACACTGAAGCCCGGGGAAGGGTGCTCAGAAACGGCAAAAGGGATCCGAGGAGATGTCTGGATGAAGTATTAGTAGGGGTCTAAACAGCTCCCAGCCCAGGATAGCTGAGAGCCTGAACCACAGCTCTTGTGATTGTTCACAAAGATGAATGGAGTTGGATGGAGAACACTCATTTTTAGGAAGTCTTTACTTGGCCCCAGCCTGGCTTTCTAAACTATTTCCTAATATCCGTTAGAGATCCTTGGCACCCTCTCAAGCCACCATGCCTACCTCTATTCTGGGTACCCAGTGCCCACATGTGGGTGGGTTGGTACCCATTTGATAGATTTAATTGGGTATCTACCCTGGTATGGATGCTGGTGTGCCCTAATCCCTAAGACCGAAGAGGTTTCCCATGCTTAGAAAGTGTGGTTTGTGGGAGTTGGACACTCTAAGCAAAGGAATGGAGTGAGGGAGAGAGTTGACTTTTCTGCCCCAAGCTGGCATTGGATTTGGCTTCTTCATTTTGTCTTTTTATCTGCCAGTTGCTCAGGAATATCACAGACAAAACTATCTTCCCAAGATGGAAATTCACAGGAGTCTGAGTTCTGAACCTGGCATCCAACAATAAGAAATATGCCCACACTTGATAGGAACTGGGCAGGGTCCAGATAGGGAAGCTCTTGGGGGAGGTCTTCTTCTTCCTCCCCTCCCCTCCCACTGGGGGAGCCCATATTACACTCTCCGAGGAAGCCACCTGAGACCCTGGGCAAGCCTGAGTTTCCTCAGAGCCCACATCAAGCTGCACTTGCTTCCATGGGACTCAAAAAACCAGGAGGTGGAAAACAGCCCAGCTCTCCCAAGCCAGTAATTGTTCAACCCCCAGGCTTTCCAAAGTGAGTGCCTTTCCCTCATCACAGAACCAGACCTTTGTCCAGATGTTCCAAGCCTCTTATCAGTTGGGTGAAACTTGCAGAGGAAAAATGGAGAATGAATCACTGGCCACCTTGATGATGTGCTGCAGCCCCTGCTACTGCTGGAGGTGGGGGTGCCAGTGCATTGGGGTTGAGGTGTCATTATGCCTTGGTTCAAATTCTGGGCTCACTTTTTGGTAAGAATGTGATGTTTGTCAAATTGCTTCAGTTTCTGACAGCCTGGGATCCTCCCATGAGAAGTGAGGAAACAGGGTGGAGAATTAATCATTGAGAGCTGCTGTGTCAGGTTATTCACAGGTTATTTATCCACACTTTGGGCAAATGTCACCAAGAACTCATCACAGAGTTGGAGAGATTCACAATGCCTTGTGAGCATCATGAGGTCATGGTTGAGAGTCTGAAAGATGCTGGGGAAGAGATCCAATTGGGGATTGAGGACAGCGTGAGATGGAGGCAGGACACTCCAGGCTTCACAGCCTCTGCTCCTCCCTGCAGTACGGTGAATGGACTGAGCCCTGAACCTTGGCCTCAAATGTGTTGAACAGGAGACCTGGGGGCCAGGTTCAAGCCCTTGAGGGAGATCTGGAGATCTTGGGAGAGCAGGCAGGTCCCATTAGACGCCCCCAGAACACTGGCCTCCCCTGCTGGAGGAGCCATGCATGTCACATGAGGCTTCCAGATGTCAGGTCATCTGCAGCCTGTTCCAACTGCAACTAGCCTCTGCCTGGGTTGCTCCTGTCCCGGGAACACTCTGCTGTTGGGAGAAGGTGGTCTTTACTAGACAGCTCTGTCTGGGGAAAAACAAGCAAGAGGTTTTTAAAAGAATTAATTAATTAATTATTTTTATTGAATCTTAATTGATTATACATATTTTGGGGGTTTAATGTTGACATATGTTGATCAAATCAATATTACTACTATATACATTGTTACAAATTGTACTTATTCTTTATGCCCCTTGTCCAATCTCTCCCCATCC
>NW_007731429.1:15304-15711 GCF_000696425.1 Galeopterus variegatus | reverse complement strand
CAAATTGTACTTATTCTTTATGCCCCTTGTCCAATCTCTCCCCATCCCCCTCTCCCTCCCATCTCCCACCACTGATAACCCTAGATTTCCTCTCTCCCTCTGAAAGAGTAATGGTTTCTCTGTTGATTTGTTGCCCCGATGATCTGTCCAATACTGAGAGGTGTGTTCATGTCCCCCAATATTATCATAGAGCAGATGCTTCTTCTGTCACTCTGGAATGGGCTTTGTGGAGAGAGACGTCCTATTCTTTTCTTTGGTCCCTGCTGGTGACTCTCCTTGTGTCAATGCACTCCAGTGGCTGGTGGACCACCTGTGTGGTGGTTGTGATGTCTAGCCACTTTCACGGCAGTCGAGGTTACTGTGGTGGCTGTGGTGGGCCACCCGCATGGAGGTGATGTTTTTGGCAT
>NW_007731429.1:13800-14897 GCF_000696425.1 Galeopterus variegatus | reverse complement strand
GGCAGGTTAGCTGCGTTTATTAGAATGTGGTGCTGGTAAAACCAAGGCCCAAGGTTCGATCTCTATATGGGCAGGCTGCCCCCCTCGCCCCCAAAGAGAGAGAGAGAGACAGAGAGAGAGAGAGAGACAGAGAGAGAGAGAGAGAGAGAGAGAGAGAGACAAAGGTTGAAATTTGTATTTCGAATTTAAAAAGATCCAAATCAAGGTCCTCTTCACCTCCACCTCCCCTTGCTTAACACCTTTCTTTTAGGGCAGTTTTCTTCCTGCTCCTAAGAAAAAAACCCTGGAATTTCTAATATTCTCAATTTTCTATGTACACTTAGAATTGGGCAAACATGCTCAGATCAGCCAGAATTTTCTGCAGACATCACCAAAGCAGGCATTTGGGTGTTTGTTATGTGAAGTTCATTATGGGGTACTTTGGTTCTAAACAGGGAGATGTGACCAGAAAATGTGGTGAGTTTTCAGGTGCCACTTAATTTTTAAAGTTTATCACCTAAACAAAACAATGATATATTCCAAGACTTAGACTAGTGCCTAAAGTGCTGCAGCTAAAGATAGAGGGGAAACATGAAAATGGGCTTGGAGATGGCAGGAGAGCTTGTCACCGAGACTGGCAATTTAGCAAACTCATGCCGAGGAAGGTTGAGGTGGGTCTACCACACCTCTGAATGTTCTGGAAGAATGGAAGAATCTCAACATGTATTTCCTACCCAAGCAAGGATTTTTGTTTAGCATGATTCTCCAAAAGTTTAAAGGGAGCAAACAGTAATTCGGAACTCATTATTTTGACATAATTTTGTTGTACTGGGTAGCAGTTTCTACAGATTTCAAATGCAAATGCAGGCTCACTGGATTTAACTCTAGTTACCAATAAAAGCTGTAAAAGGCATATACAATCAGCATTTTAATATTTAAATTTTTCCCATTAAAAAATTAAGGTATACTTTATATATAATAAAATTCACCCTGTTTCATGTATAGTTATGTGAGTGTAACCACCACCATAGTCAAGAAGTAAAATAATTCCAAAACCCCTTGAAATTCCCCAGTGCTGCTCCTTTGCAGGCAGGGTCAGCTTCATAATTTTTAGGGTT
>NW_007731429.1:0-12733 GCF_000696425.1 Galeopterus variegatus | reverse complement strand
TTTTTTATCTCACTTTACTAAAGGTCGACTTGGGGAAGGAGGAGAAGGATCTGGTAAGTCAAAGGCTTCAGTGCAGGGGGTTCCAGGTACCTGACATCTGCTCGCCAGGCACCAGGTACCTGCCGCTCGCCTAATTCACTACCTGCTTCTTGGGGACATAGTGCACCTTTATCTTTGATTTCTGCTGACTGGCTCCCTGCACTGCCTGTGATCCTTGCATGTTGGTCTCATTCTTTTAGCCTCACTGTGTTGGCAGCTTGACTTCAACCAAGCCAGCATTGTATTCTTGGGTCCTGGGTTGTAACTTATTTCTTCAGAGAACAAGCCATACACAGGCAGGCTGGTAACCAGAGGAGCCTGGATCTCTTCTCATGCATTGGTGTGAAGGGGCAGGTATTTTTTGTTCCTCTCCCTGGCCACAGCCCTTCTGCAGAACACCATGCACAGAGGACCAGTGTGATGCCTGAGCAAGAGCCTGAAGCGCAGAATCAGACCGTCTGGGTATCATCGTCAGGTATGTGACATCAGTAAGCTCACAAGCCTCACTTTTCCCATCTGTAAAAGGAGCAAAAATAATAGTATCTATTGGGATTTGTGTTTTAATTCTTTTGAAGAATAACACACAAGTGCATAGAAGGGTACAGCAGACACATTTTTCACAAACTGAACATGCCCAGGTAACCAGCATCCAGATTAAAAGCCAGGATATTCCTAAACCTCCCCATTCCCCCCTTCCTTGCGGTGTCAGGTTTCTTTGAGGATGAATGAGCTAATATTTGTAAGATCCTTAGAACAGTGCTTGGTGTGTAGTAATTACTTTATTACCATCTGTTTTAAAGAATAAGTTAATTAGAAGGAAACTGTTGGCTTCATGCAGCTCAGCTGCTTACTTCATTTTTGTGAAAGTGCAACTGTTGTGTGAGTTTAGGCTCCTCTCTGTCTTCATACGGTGCAGCTAGCTGGATGAGTTAAGAGTCTTCAGAATAAGGAATTATTTCCTTATCTCAGAGGACCAGGTGGTGCATTGTACAGCAAACAGCTCCCATGGAATGCCATTAATTTTGCTTAGATGAGAAAAGACACATGTAATCAGGATGCTGTCACCACTTAACAAAGGGCCAGATGCTGCCATGCCTGGCAGCCAGGGCTGCCCATGAGGAGCAGCACAGCCTGGGCCCTGGTTAACAGGGCCAGAAACCAGGGGTCAGGGGTGAGGTGGGAAGGGGGGTCCTGGAGGTGGCTTTCTTTATCGCCTGCACATCCTGTGAGATGCACAAGGAAAGTTCTATAGAAATGGCCAAAGTGAACTGAAGCAGGGTGGGAGAATTACTATATTCATGACTAAGTTCAATGTTTTAAAACTTATGAATAGGGCAAATGGTTGTGTCATTTATGGTGACTTACTGCACTCTTCTTTAACTTCAGAATACCTCTACGTTCCTTCTCTTGTCTTTGTGACAACAGGACCAAAAAAAGAAAAGAAGAAGAAAAAAAAAAGACAATAAAATCAGACAATTTAGTTAAACCAAAAGAATTTAGAAGGGAAAAATGATGGTTATTTCAACATGTTTTTTGTAACACATTAAACTTTGGAAAAACAGCAAGTATTTTGTTCTACTGTCTCTTGGAGCCACCATAGATGGAAAGACACAGACAAGAAGCTAGAAGAGGGTGAAGACTTTTCCTGATGGGAGTTGTTGTCTTCCCAGAAGACACTCCACTCTCCTGTCCTGAAAGGAGAAGTCCTACAGCAGCGGCGTTAAGAACAGCTAAGCAACAGTTTCAGAAAACTTGTAGCATTCTATGGATTGCAAAGAGACTCTTTAAAATCCTAGATCCTACTGATTTCTTTAAACAACAGCAGATATAATTTTTTAAAATTACTAGGGCTGGCCCAGTGGCGCACTGCTACAGTGCGCTGCTTGGGAGTGTGGTGGCGCTCCCGTCGAGGGTTCGGATCCCAAGTACAGACCGGGTCCCGCTCACTGGCTGAGCGAGGTGCGGGAGCAACACCGAGGGTTGCGATCCCGTTGCCGGTCCCGGTCCGGTACGGGCGCGACACTGAGGGTTGAGATCCGTTGCCGGACATGAAAAAAGACAAAAAAGAGGGAAAAAATAAATAAATAAAAATAAAATTACTAAATAGTTATGCTTCTGGAGTTGTAGGTCCACATTCTATCCCCTGGAAATCAAGGCAGTTTTTATTAGACTTAGAATCCATTTTTGCGCATATTTTAGAGGCCAGAGCTGCTTCCACACTGCAGAGTGCCACCACCATACCTGGCTAGGGCCTGTGTGTGTGTCTCTTGGAGGAACCCAGAGTAGAAAAAGGCCCCAATGGGAAAACAATTGGGAATGTCATAGCTGTTCCAGCAATTTCTTCTATTCAGTCACAAAGAAATTGAATGCAACCCCCTTTACCTCACTTCAGGATTTTTTTTTTTTAAATCAAGAAGCAATGTATATATGTTGCCTATGGGGTGTGTGTGTGTGTGTGTGTTTATTAGACAGAAGGAGCTAGAGAGAATGCGTACTAGTCCATTTCTGTTGCTTATAACAAAATACCTGAAACTGGGTGATTTATAAGAAAACAAAATTTATTGCTTACAGTTTTAGAGGTTGAGAAATCCAAAGTCCAGGGAAGACAGCTGGTGAAGGTGTTGGTGGTAGCAACAGTGACCTAAGGGTCTCACATGGCAGAAATTGACAGAGCAGAGAGAGACTAACCTCTTATGTGCTCTTCTTTTAAAGCCCTCAGAACCATGTCCAGACCACCATTACTAGTCCATCCACTATGGCATGGTCCTACAATCTAATCACCTCTTCAATGCCCTACCTTTCAGTTACCATAATAGGTCTTCCCAACCTCTTTACACGTCACAGTGGAGACTAAGTTTTGGGGGAACATTCAACCCAAAGCATTCTGCCCCGATCTCCCAAAACTCATGTCCTTTTCACATACCAATACATTCATTTAGTCCCCAAAGTCTGGTTTCAATCAGAAGTCCAGAGTTCAAAGTCCCATCTCTGAAATCAAAACAAGTTATCTACTGCCAAGACACAATGGTGGGACAAGCATAGCACACATATTCCCATTCAAAAATGGGAAAATAGGCAAAAAGAAAGGAGTAACAGGTCCTAAGCAAGTCTGAAACCCAGCAGGGCAGGCATTAAATCTCAAAGCTGGCAAATCATGTACCTTGACTCCATGCTCAATGTCCTCTGCATGCTGGTGTGAGGGTTGAGCCCCAAGGTCCTCAGGCAGCTCTGCTCCTATGGCTTTCCTGGTCCCAGGTGATATACTTCAATTCTCCCAGGTTGGGGTTGCATGCCGGTAGCTCTACAGGTCTGGGGTCTCCATGGCAGTCCTGCTCCCACAATTCCACTAGGCATGGAGCTGATGGGATTTCTCTGCTGCAACTCCCACCCCACATTTCCATTCAGCATTGCTCTAGTGAAGGTTGTGTGTGGTGACTCTACCCCTGCCGCAGAGCTCTTCCTGGGACCCCAGGCTTTTCCATACATCCTTTGAAATCAGGGTGGAGGTTCCCAAGCCTCCACAGCTCTGGCATTCTGCCAGCCTGCAGACCTAACACTATGTGGACACTGCTAAGGCTTCTGGCTCGTATTTTCCAAAGCTGTGGGTCCAGCCATACTTGGGGCCAATTTAGCCACAGCTGAAGCAGCCAAAGCAGCCAGACTGTTGGTTTGGGGATCTTGAGGTAGCCCTTGGCAGCAAGCCCATGGGGGGTGCCTTGGGCCTGTTCCCCAAGACCATTCTGTCCCCCTAGGCCTCTGGGACTGTAATGGGAGATGCAGCCACCAAGATCTCTGAAATGCCTTCAAGGTCTTTTTTTCCCTTCTCTTGATAATCCCTTTCTTCTGTACTCATCTCCTTAGCAAACAGTTGCTGGGTTACAACATTGAATTGTTCTCTTGAAAATGCTCTCTGTTTCTTTACCACATGGTCAAGCTGCAATTTTTCCAAATCTTTATGCTCTGCTTCCCTTTTAAATTCTGGGTTTACATCATGCCTTTGCCACCATAACTCAGTGTAGGCTGTTACAGTAGCCACACAGCTTCCTTAATACTTTGCTGCTTAGAAATTTCTTCCACCAAATACTCTGGTTCAAAATTCTTAAGTTCCAATTTCCCCAAAATCTTAGGGCATGGACACAATGCAGCCAAGTTCCTTGCCATTTCATAGCAAGGTTGATCTTTGCCCCAGTTTTCAAAAAGCTCCTTCTCATTTCTATCTGAGACCTTCTCAGAATGGCCTTTACAGTCCATATTTCCATAAGCATTCTTGTCACCACCATTTAGCCAGTCTCCAAGAAGTTCCACAATTCCCCCTGGTTTTCTTGTCTTCTAAACTCCCACCAGCAACTAGGATTTTTCTAGCCTGCTTCTTCAAATTCTTCCAGCCTTTCCCCAATGCCCAATTCCAAAGCTGCTTCCACGTTTTCAGGTATTTGTTATAAGCAACACTCCAGTTCTCTGGTACCTATTTTCTGGATTAGTCCATTTCTGTAGCTTAAAAAAAATACCTGAAACTTCGTGATTTATAAGAAAACAAAATTTATTGCTTACAGTTTCAGAGGTTGGGAAGTCCAAAGTCCAGGGAATACAGCTGGTAAAGGCCTTGGTGGTGACAGTCTCACATGGCAGAAAATGACAGAGCAGAGAGAGAGACTACCCTCTCATGTGCTCTCCTTTTAAAGCCCTCAGGACCACACTCCTGACCACCATTATTAATCCATTCACTACAGCACGGTTCTACGATCTGATTACCTCTCAATTGCCATAATAGGATTTCCCACCCTCTTTACACCATCACAGCGGGGACTAAGTTCTGGGGGAACACTCAACTGAAGGCAGAGTGCTTCATTAAGTCCCTGTGCATGTCTAAATTTTAATAACTTGGGCTTGCAATTTCAACAGAAAGAATCCATACATAATATTAAAAAATAATTTTATGAAAATTAGGACTATCACCTTATACAGTAGCTACTGTGGGCAGAAGGAAGTTTAAGTCAGGTAGCTAGCAGAAATGAAGTTCTTATTGGCTGAATAAAGACAATTCCCAGAGTGATTCTACTGTAGCTGCACTCTAAATTTCTACATTAGCAAAAACATTAAACCACAAAGCTATTAAACTTGCAAAATTCCACAAAATATTTATGAATTTTTTGTATGAGTTGACTAATTTTTTCAGGTTTCTAACATAATGTATTCACTTTGGGTTTCAGTGTTTCTTTTACCTCTTAGGCATTCGGCCCCTAAAAGGTAAGTAGGTAAAAGTATTGTGAGGATTTATAAGGATATGAGGACAATGGATGGACTCAGCTCAAATGGTGAATTGTTGAACATGGATTTCAAAGTCTGTCTACATTCATGTAATCCTCACATGTTCTCTCCTAACAGAGTGAACATGGCATTCCACTGATGAGGCACAATGAAAAACAGCTTAAACACACCTGAACCTTCTTTTAGGAAGAACTTTACAGTCATATGCAAGTCACCACCAGCAGCAGATTAAAGATGGCAGTAAATTCTTTGATACTCCTCCCATTGAGAGGTGACTACTAATTTCCCTCCCCTTGATTCTGAGCTGGACTTAGTGGTTTGCTTGACAAAAAGAATGCAGTGAAGTTGTTTTGGGACTCCTGAAATTAGGTAAAAGGAAAGTTTTCAGCTTCTGCGCAGGCTTCTTGGAACGCTCAGTTTTAGATACAGTTGCCCATGTTGTGAGGAAGATCAAGAAGACATGTAAAGAAGCCCATGTGGAAATTAACTAAAGCCCCAGGATGCCAACTCTGGCTGAGCTCCCAGCTGACAGCCAGCACCAGCTTTCCAGCCATGTGAGTGCGCCATCTTGAAAGTGGATACTCAGCCCCAGTTGGTTTGCTCTGGCTGATACCACATTAAACTGAGAAGAGCTGCACCCTCCAAGTCCTGTCAAAATTGCAGATTCATGAGCAAAATGTTTTTTAGATATAGCAATAGAAAACTGGAACACCACCAACAAGTTCTGGTCCACAATATGGAAGAATTTAATTTCCATGACTGGTCTTTGGAGGAATGGGGGTACCTGTTTTAGCCTTCATCTCCATGAGACTCACCAGCTTCTTGGTTCTGCTCCACAGAAAGCAGTTCCACTTTGCAAAGCAGCAGGGACATGCTGGAGGAGACTGGGTTAGGCATCATCTCCATCTTTTGGATCAGGAAGTAGAAGTTGGGATTGTTGTCTATGGTGGCCAAGCTCCTATAACAATCCTGCTTCTTGGTTCACTCAAGCTTCTTGGGGGGCACATAGGTGTTGAGGAGATCCTTTCTGGGTGGGGGTGGGGGTGTTTTCTCCTCTGTAGCGGCCATTGTTGAAGGGCTGTTCCTCTGCTCTTGTCACCTTGCCCTCTATTCTCTGTCCGTGGTAAACTACTCATGCAGATTCAAATGCCTGCTAGGAGCCCTTCAGAATCACACATCTGTTTCCACACTTGGTAAAGAGGCTGGTTGCCCATCATTGCTGTCTGCTTTTGTTTGCTGGAGTCCTGGAAGAAACTGAATGCACTGTCTAGAAGATGCAACTTGGAAGCTCTGGACGTCACTGAATTGTTTAGGGCAGAATCTGTAGCCTATAAGTCTACCTTTGCAGGATTGTCTTTTAGGATTTCATTATCATCACCAAATTTAGTTGTGACTTATTCTGTCCCACTTGGATCTGAGTTCTGTACTCTGCAGAATAGGTCCTTACTAAATGTGGACCGTGTGTGCAGGAAGATGCAGATTTGGGAATGGAATCCTTCTATGCAGGGCTCTGGCTGGGGTGGCCCAGAGAGTTGCTGGAGGTGGCAGGTGCCAGGTTCCCCAAGGTCATTTTCTGTGTGTCATTCACTGTACTTTTGCATGGTGTGATGGGACTCTGGGAGTTATTCCTGCAGAAGGTCACAGGTGCCGCTGATACAATGGGACCATGATTTCCCTGCCTCCCTCTCAGTGGAGGGGGATAAATCAATATATTTAATATTAAAACACATACACCTTCACCCTAGAAATTCCACTCCTAGGATATTTTTACTGGTTATCTACGGCAACATTTTTTGGTGAAAAAAATATTTAAAACATCACCAATGCACATTGATAGGTCATTGATTTAATAAATCATCATTCATTCTTTCCAGAGAGTGTCATGTTGCCTTTAAACATATATATTAGAACTATAGCAGTTGATATAACAAATCTAAACACTTAGAAGAGTGCCTGGCAATATTATGTGTATAATAACTAATGGTTTTTGTTGTTGTAAGTGAGAAAAATAAAGATGCAGGTAGATAGCTATATATGTATATACATATTTATAGACAAATCAATAATACGATTATCCTATATCTATAAAATGAACATTAAAAAAACCCTTTACATATGTGGACACACACACGTGTATGATTAGGTGAACACAGAGAAAATTGTGGGTGTATGTCATGCCAGCTTGTGAATGATAAGATAGCTGGAAAGGTGAAAAAGAGGGAGCTGGAAGTAAGAGAGGATAAAAGACTAAAAATAAACAAAAGTGCCCATGAGGAAACATCTCTGAATCTTTATATGTGTAGATATGCAGAAAGAGAGAGAGAAAGAGATAAGCTAGTTTTCCCTAAATAAATGATATTGAGAGTCTCAGAATTTTCTTTTCCTTAATTCTTCCTTATTCTTTTCTCCATTTTTTGAAATTTTTGAGACATTGACATGTGTTATTCATATAACTGGCAAATAAAGGCTTTTTTCAATTTTGAAAAAACAATAGTGAAACTACCTCTCTAATCCTTCAATGATTAAGAAAGGACTGATGGTGGTGGTGGTGATGGTGATGATGATTAACAGTTATTGCACTCGTACCAAGCATCCAACACTGTTGGACTTTTAGAAGTGGTAGCTGTCTTTATTCTTGTAAGTATTTATAAATGCTTCAGATTCTAAAGCTGAAAAAATCCTCAGCCCTCTGACTCAAAATGCTCATTTTACAGACGAGGGTCCTGAGCACGAAGAGCTGCAGGGATTTCTTTACTGCTGTCTGTGTTTGGAAGAGCTGAGTCTGCTGGCTTGTGGTTAGATCCTCATTCTACCATCTGTAAATGGCAACCCTCTCTATGAGCACATTTGTAAAACCACAATTCCATTCCAGGGAAGTGGGTGTGCATTACTGTGGTCATTATTTTTATGAACCTATTACTTTCTGATGCCCTACCGAAAAGAGAAAATACTGGACTCTTAAAAGAGAATCAACTGACTGGAAAAAAGTACAGGGAAGTTTTCTGGGGTGATAGTAATGTTTTTTTTTTCCTTTTTGTCTTTTTTACTGACTGGTAACGGGATCGCAACCCTCGGTGTCGCGCCCGTACCGGGGACCGGCAACGGAATCGCAACCCTCGGTGTTGCGCCCGCACCGCGCTCAGCCAGTGAGCAGGAACTCGTCTCCACATGGGATCCGAACCCTCAGTGCGGGAGCGCCACCGCGCTCCCAAGCAGTGCACTCTCCAGTGCGCCACCGGGCCGGCCCGATAGTAATGTTTTAAGTCTTGATCTGAGTGGTATTTATACAGGTGTTATTTACAGGTACAAAGTCATCAGGCTGTATGCTTAAGATTTGAACTCTTTACCATATATAAATTATACCTCAATAAAATACAGGTAACAAGAGATGTAATAGTTGGGGAGACTGTTATATACCAAAACACGTTCAAAACAAGGTATGAGTGGAGCCGTGGAGGTAGTACATAGTATCACTCAGGAGAGATCCAGTTGGTTGCCATGACATTGCCACCGTGTGCATGTTACCATCATGTGTATTTCATAGCCAAGCGTCTCAATAATCTAAAACCATTTTGCTTTATCTGGGAACGTTGGTGGATGTGCCTTCCTTTGCCTACGTCCTCCTACCCTGAGAGAAGTGGTACGTTTCGGGTTAGAAGCACATAAACAGGGCATTGGAATGGTGCCTAGATGCTGGGAGGAAACAAAAAACCTGAAAATACAGCCTTGCTGAATAACACACACTTGGAACAAATACAGAAGCATTTAAATCATATTGTGTGCAGGTTAATATATAACAATTTCTTCGGCTTTGGGTGTTTACGTTCTAAACGAGTGTCAAGGCATCAAAAATGCACCACATGGGAAGCCTCCAACACTTTACAAAACTCCCTTCTTGTGGCCCCCCAGCCCCTCAGCGGCTCTTGGAGCCACTTTTCACCACAACTGAACTTGTATATAGGCAGCCCCAGGGCGTGACCTCTTATTTTTAAAAGCATTGTTAGCCTCCTAACCCCGGCTTTTGGCACTTTTCAATCCGGTACTGGTACACGGTGCTATTCCTCCTGTTCACTTGGAATTAAGGTAATTTTCTCCCCATGTCATCAATCTTCAGTATTTTTCATTTGGGGAACCTATTTTCACTGTCAATCTTCACTAAATGACAGTAAGATAACGAAAACAAGGTTGTGAAAAAATCTGTAGTGAGAAATCAGCCAGCCTCTTCCCACTCAACTGTAAGTTTTTTATGTGTAGATGTAGCTTTATTTTATTCTTTTCAAACCCTATGAGAGCCGCAGAGAATAGGCTTTAGAACTCTGCCCTCCATGGTGGCTGGTGCCCTACATAATGGAGGGGAGGAAGGCTTTCCAGCCATTCTCAGTTCAGGGGAAGAAAGGGGGAAACCAATGGAACAGTATCCACAGGCTGGTCATTGAATGCAGCCTGACGAACAACTCTTGTAGCACCCACTGTGCTTCCCTTTCTCCCCTGTTTTTGGGGTATTTTGTCTTCTACTGGTTTTAGAACCCAGTTAGTCCAGGTGGTTCACTAGGGATGCTAGTGAGATCAAAACCACTCAGTATTGTCCAAGATGAACCAGTTGAGAGGCAAACTGATGTACCATCAGGAGCATGGATGCTGCAGCCAGACAGATCTGGGCTTGAAACCCAGGCCCTGCTGCTGACTATGATCTTGAATAGGATCATTAACCTCTCTCTGCCTGTTATGAATTACAAAATATGAATAACAGTATCTAGTTCTCAGGGTTGTTGAAGGTGATCAGATGAGATGGTGTATGTACATGTCTGTCATATGTTTGTTGCTCACTAGATATGTTTTTTATTAGCTTTTCTAAAAAATAAAATTTGATCCCCAAACTGCAAATAGCATCTTACCTCTTTCCAAACAACTGTCTTAAAGGTTGAATCCCTAGAACCTAGGCAATGCTTGGCACATAGTATGATTTTAATAAGTATTTAAATAAATGAAATGTGCATCCCTTTTTTTAATTGAAACAACATAATTAGTACATGTCTGTGGGTATAGCACTGAATATCCACAACTGTGTGCAACATATGATGCTCAAATCAGGATAATTAGTATATTTGATATCATACGATGTAGTCATTTTTTGTGGCCCTTTACCAATTTCTTGTTAAACTCCCCTCCCTCTACCCCTTTCTCACCTCTGATGGCCTCAGTTCTGTTCTCTCCTTTTGAAAGTTCAACGAATTATTGTAGTTGTTGTTTGTTTGTTTCTTTCTTTAATTAGCTCGCACTTACGATTGAGGGCATGCAGTATTGCTCTTTCTTGCACCCCTTTCTTTAAGGGCATCTCCATTGGTGGTGAATGCTGTGTGCAGCAGAAGAGCCCCCACCTACTTTCTCTGCTTCAAGCAGTGGTATATCTGAATAGGTGCAACGTGAGGCTCTGGAAGGGGAGAAGAAGAGCTATGCTCTAATGAGAGGAGAAGGTGGAGACTAGGTCCACCAGGTGATCTGTCGTGATTTTTATTGTTATGGTTTCTTTCTAATTTGGTCTTGACATCTCTCTCTCAAGAGTGGCCATAGGCCAAGATAACCACCCTTGAGGAGAGCCCTGACTGGGGGGAAAGTTAGGTTCAGGTGTGTGTGGCAGGTGAGACATAATGAGGAAGTAAAAGCAAAATGCATAAAACATAAAAAATTATTACTCAAAGGCCCCAGAGAGGTTAGGGTGCCAATGGGAGGCCAACGAAGTCCAGAGGCATTGGGGAGCTCAACTACTAGGTAGGGAGCAAGAGAGAGAGAAAACCTGTGGTCTGTGCCTTTTTTAAGGTCCATAGGTGTTATGGATTGGCTAGTTTAAAGAAAACATGTGAAAAGGGGGGAATTTATTTGCATGACTCTGGTGTTGACTACTGGGTTTTATTGTGGCCAGCAGCTGTGGGAAGTGTTGGATTTGGGGTCAGTGAGATAACAATTGGGCTATATCTCAAACAAGCATATGGGGGTCGGAGGGCAGTTTTAACTAGGCTGAAGGTGACAGGGTGCAAGTGGGTTTCAAACAACTTATGGCAGGCCTAAGAATGAATGCCAAGGAAGCAACTAGATTACACAAATTTATGCCATAATCCCAGTCACCCCCAAATGTAGAGACCGTCTTGTCTGCCCTGAGCTTCTGGAACAAGGGCATGCCACTCCACTGGGCTGCCTGGTTTCCCCACTCTTCCCTGCCTCCAGAGATGGGATGTAGGACCTTCCTCCTCTCTGTCCAGATAGACTGGAGGGCTCTTCCCAGACTGATGCCTGCCTTGCCCTAGCTTTCTACCATCTTGGCCCCAATTTTCACTTCTCTTTAAGACTAATCCTTAGGATCAGACGCTTTTTTAGATTGCCTCTATCAAGAAAAGTTGGTCCTAAGAAAAAACACTGAAAATAAGATCCAAATTAAGCAGAACAGGGACAATAGGAAGGGAAAAGTCTAGATAAAAATGGAAGAGGGGAGAGGCAACAGTATCTCTCAGAGTTTGAGGCCGTGTTTCTGATCACTTCCCCAAAATAAGAGAAGTGGAAGAAGAGAAGGGGGATGGGGAAAATGGCATTACTAAATAATTTCAGCATTGCTCATAGTGAAATCAAATAGACAGTAGTCCAAACAACAGGAGACTAAGGTGCAAGATCCCTCAAGCGAGTACTCGTGCAGAGACTACATCTCTTGTCCCGCGTCCTCTGTGCCATGTGAGCCCCTCGGGTGTGGTGAACACTGTGCACTGCACGTTTTGCCTGGCATTCTGCAGAAGCATTGCTGTATCTTACCAGACAGGAATACAGATATGCTTGTGGAATGAGGACATTGTGGCTTATTACATTTCCTGCTGAATTTGGAGTTCACCTCAAACCCCCGTTGGTTTCTACGCAACTGTCTGGGGAGGCAAGATGGCGACAGGTCTGGAGCAGCCGCGCCAGGAGACAGCGTGATCCTGAGAGCTGTGCGCTGTGATACCAGAGTATTAATTGCATNTGCAGGGCTCTGGCTGGGGTGGCCCAGAGAGTTGCTGGAGGTGGCAGGTGCCAGGTTCCCCCAGGTCATTTTCTGTGTGTCATTCACTGTACTTTCGCATGGTATGATGGGCCTCTGGGAGTTATTCCTGCAGAAGGTCACAGGTGCCACTGATACAATGGGACCATGATTTCCCTGCCTCCCTCTCAGTGGAGGGGGATAAATCAATATATTTAATATTAAAACACACACACACCACTATCCTAGAAATTCCACTCCTAGGATATTTTTACTGGTTATCTACGGCAACATTTTCTGGTGAAAAAAAATATTTGAAACATCACCAATGCACATTGATAGGTCATTGATTTAATAAATCATAGTTCATTCTTTCCAGAGAGTGTCATGTTGCCTTTAAACATATATATTAGAACTATAGCAGTT
>NW_007731428.1:160486-161312 GCF_000696425.1 Galeopterus variegatus | reverse complement strand
TTATTGCATTAAATGCTTACTTCAGAAAAATGGAAAGATGGCAAGTGAACAACCTAACACTTCAACTTAAAGAACTAGAATAACAAGAACAATATAAACCCAAAGTTAGCAGACAGAAAGAAACCATTAAGATCAGAGGAGAACGTAATGAAATTGAAACACAAAAAACAATACAAAAGATCAACGAATCAAAAAGATGGTTTTTTGAAAAGATAAATAAAATTGACAAACCATTAACATGGCTAACTAAAAAAAGAAGAGAGAAGATCCAAATAATCCAAATTAGAAATGAAAAAGGCGATATTACAAACTGATACATCTGAAATACAAGGAATCATTTGAGACTACTATAAACAACTATATGCCAACAAATTTGAAAATCTGGAGGAAATGGATAAATTTGTGGACACACACAAGCTCTCAAAACTGAGCCAAAAAGGCATAGAAAATCTGAATAGACCAATAACAATAAAGGAGATTGAAGCTTTTATCAAAAGGCTCCCAACAAAGAAAAGTCCAGGACCAGATGGATTCAGAGCAGAATTTAACCAAACATTCAAAGAGGAATTGACACCAATTCTTTACAAACTTTCCAAAAGATTGAAACAGAGCAAATCACCCAAACTCATTCTATGAAGCAAACATCATCCTGATACCCAAACCATGTAAAGATACAACTAAAAAAGAAAACTACAGGCCGATATCCTTGATGAATATAGATGCAAAAATCCTCAATAAAATACTAGCAAACAGAGTATAGCAACTCATATGTAAAATTATTCACCACGATCAAGTGGGATTCATCCCAGGGATGCAAGGTCGGTTC
>NW_007731428.1:152585-159156 GCF_000696425.1 Galeopterus variegatus | reverse complement strand
ACCACTCCTGAGAGAAATTAGAGAGGATACAAGATGGAAAGATATCCCATGCTCTTGGATTTGAAGAATCAACAATGTGGAAATGTCCATACTACCCAAAGTGATATACAAATTCAATACAATCCCCATCAAAATTCCAATGACATTTTTCTCAGAACTGGAAAGAACTATCCAGACATTTATATGGAATACCAAAAGACCACGCATAGCCAAAGCAATGCTGAGCAAAAAGTAAAAAATTAAAAAAAAATATATATATATAGCTGGAAGCATAAAACTACCTGAGTTTAAACTATACTACAAAGCTATAATAACCAAAACAGCATGGTAATGGCATAAACATAGATACACTGATCAATGGAATAGAACAGAGAATCCAGAAATCAACCCACGCACCTTCAGCCATCTGATCTTTGACAAAGGCACCAAACCTATACACTGGGGAAGAGACTGCCTCTTCAGCAAATGGTGCTGGTATTATTGGATACCTTTCACCATATCAAAAGTCAACTCAAAATAGATTAAAGTATTAAATATACACCCCGAAGCAATAAAACTTCTTAAAGAAAACATAGGAGAAACACTTTAGAAAGTAGGACTGGACACAGACTTCATGATTATGACCACAAAAGCATGGGCAACCAAAGGAAAAATAAACAAATGAGATTATATCAAACTAAAAAGCTTCTGCACAGCAAAAGAAACAATTAACAGAGTTAAAAGACAATCAACAGAGTGGGAGAAAATATTTGCAAAATATATGTCTGACAAAGGATTAATACCCAGAAAATATAAGGAACTCAAACAACTTTACAAGAAAATAACAAGCAACCCAATTAAAAAATGGGCAAAAGAGCTAAATAGGCATTTCTCAAGGAACTCAAACAACTTTACAAGAAAATAACAAGCAACCCAATTAAAAAATGGGCAAAAGAGCTAAATAGGCTTTTCTCAAAGGAATATATATGAATAGCCAACAGACATATGAAAAAATGCTCACCATCACTCAGCATTCAGGAAATGCAAATCAAAACCACACTGAGATACCATCTCCCCCCAGTGAATTTATGGAAGATTATTTTGTGTGATTAAGTTGGCTATAGTCAAAAGGGAATTAGCTAATTCTAAAGATTGAACTTTGATATTAAAAAGACACTGATACAGAACTACATTTCCTCTATGTTAGAACAAGATTTTCTTGAAGTATTGATTAGATTCTTAGGAAAACTGCAAAAAAATTCGATTTTTCTCTAAAGGCATCTACAATCAGATTCATGGAAAAGACTCTAGTAAGTATTCTTAAACACAGGTTTCAAGTAACTTTAAGATCAGTGGACAAAGTAAAATTTTTCTAGAGCTCTAATAAGAAATCTGATGATTTTTAAAACTGCTAATCAAGATCAAGTAAAGCAAAAATTAATGACATGGAGTTAAATGACTGATAAAGATAATGTTTTGTAACTTTCATTGTTGGTTCTTTACTTAAATGTTTTGTTTTCCAGATTTAAGGAAACATTCTCTCTTAACCTGCCTATAACTTATGTGGTAGAACATACTTTATGAACAAAAATGGAAACATTTGCTTTTTTTCTCCCTATTTGATTTCACCAACATTTGAAAACTGTGAGTATCCTGATTTTTATGACAATATGGTTATTTGCATAAGTTTAATAAGAATTTGCTCTCTCTTTATAACAGGATACAATTGGAAACATTGGTTATAAAATAGCATATTTCTTCTAAGTTCCTGACCCCACTTCGTGTTGCCCTAATTTGCCCTAACTGCTGTTTCATCTTTCCCCTCAACATGGGACATGAGGACCTGGGAATGAGCCTTCCCAGAGCCAAGGGATCTCTATGAAGAAAAGTAAGATATTTTCAATCAGAAAATTGATCATCAACACTCTCATGAGTAATGTTTTGATCAAAAAAGGAAAAATTATGTCTTGGCCACACAAGCGCTTCTCTTAAGTATTCACAGCCTTGAAGGAGGGGCTCATCATCTGGATGAGACACTGTGCTCCTAAACAAAGGATTCACATATGCTCTGAACATTTTTTTTTCCTGCACATTAATTCTAAAGCTTTTTATTAGAGTTGTTTTTATGGATTAATCTATCTTTCTTTCTTTTTTTATTGGTTTGAATATTCATGGGGTACAAAGCTGACTGTCACCACTCACACCCAAGATGTTAAGGCCAGATCAATACTGTCAGCATGCCCATTACCACAAATTGTGATTATACCCCATGTCCCCCACCCAATTAATCCTTGACCTCCCTCTTCTTTCCCCTTTCCCCACTCCACTTTGTATCCCTAGGTATGTTCTCTCCCTCTGCAAGTCCAATGCACCGCTGTGATCTTTCTTTCCTTTCTTCTTTACCTCATAGCTCCCACTTATGAGAGAGTGCATACAGTATTTATCCCTCTGTGCTTTGCTTATTTTACTCAACATAAGTCTCTCCAAGCTCATCCATGTTATTGCAAA
This sequence comes from Galeopterus variegatus, assembly GCF_000696425.1. Classification (NCBI taxonomy): domain Eukaryota; kingdom Metazoa; phylum Chordata; class Mammalia; order Dermoptera; family Cynocephalidae; genus Galeopterus; species Galeopterus variegatus. The sequence continues at coordinate 156,669 of NW_007731428.1, read as the reverse complement.
TGGGAGAATTTCATTCTGTTTTCTGACAGAGTAGTATTCCATGGTGCATCTATACCACAGTTTCCTTATCCAATCATCCATTGAAGGACATTTAGGTTGGTTCCATATCTTGGATATTGTAAACAGAGCTGCGATGAACACGGGAGTGCAGGTATCCCTTCGACATGATGATTTCCATTCCTCTGGGTATATACCCAGAAGTGGAATTTCTTGATCGTATGGAAGATCTATCTGTAGTTGTTTGAGAAACCTCCATACTGTTTTCCACAGTGGTTCTGAACATTTTTGGTGTACCAATTAATGTATAGCTTGCTAACTCCAAGTAAGCCACTTGTTGTCAATCAATTGTTAAGACAATAGATAAACAAATGCCCTTAGTCCCTCCTCCACTCCAGCTGAGCAGCAAAAGTTATGTCCTCCATCAGATCAAATAGCTTCATTCCAAGTTAACCCCTACTATGTCCTGACCCAGCTCAAAGCAGTAGGATGAGTTGTCTGTCCCATTCTATAGAAATAGAAGGAACAACTGACAATGGGGAAATTGTTGGAGTGAGCAGGACTAAAGCCAAGTTGGGACCTAAAACCACATGGGCTCTAAAAGATTTTAAAAAGATAGTTTTTTCCTCGGCATGCATTTTTCTGAGTTCCCTCTTTTCCCATGGATATTTGATATTTTGAACCTTGGTTTGGGGGCAAGATGACATTATTTACATAATGTAAAGTTGTTTTCCAGTCAGTTTGAAGCTACAGATGTGCATATATTACCTAGACCCTGAGATAAGGACGGGAACAGAAACCAGATGGAGCCTTGGTGAGACGTTGCACCTGAGACCTTGCATGAAGGCCTCACTGCTCACGTGCCCCTCCCTCCTGTTTTTCATGTCCCACGTTCCACTCCATCATCCCCCTCTTTACAAATCCCTCAGTATACCTGAGTCTTTGAGGTGGCTTTAGCCTGGCCATTCTCCTGCAGGTTTGCACATCCAGTTGGGGGTGGTGTGGCACATTGTTTGTAAGCAAATTGTGTGGGGGGAGGGTGGAGTTAGTGTGCCTGCATGGTGCCACAACTTGGCTGGCAACTACCTCAGGTGTCTGCCACGCTGCATGACCATGCTCTCTGACCTATGGCTCCAAGGGCCTGTTTGCCAGTTACTTAGCTCATAGAACTGTGTGTAAGGAGTCTGGTGACCCGACCTGGCATGTGAGGGGTCTGGGGACCCATTCTGTGAACAGGTTTGAGAGGTCTGTGAGCTCCAGACCCAGCTTAGCTCGACAATTGTCCCAGTCGGCAGGATTAGAGGCAGGTAAAAAGAGTCTGACAGTGGCCCAAAACAACCTTTAGCTGAATTGCATCAGTGTCTTAGTGCTTCATGGAAGGCAAAATTTAAAAGCAATGAACTAGGATATTCAGCAAAATAAATCTCTAAGGAAAGTGTCCAGCGTGCTGCGTGGATACTCTTGACTGTTCATAGACAAAAGCAAATTAAAGAAGAAAATGTTTAATAAAAAACGAAACAGAATTTAAAGATTTGTGATATTCTCAACCAGGCCATGTAAAGAATAGAAAAGCATGATCAGGAGAGAATACCAAGGGTGTAGCCTAGTAAACTCTTGATAAGGAGATTAGTACATTAGTACAGATGTAAGGAAGCTGGATGCTATTCATGAAGACAATGGAAGAATGACCCTGAAAGCATTTTGGAAATCTTTGAGGCTGCCCCACCCATTAAAGGTGCAGAGTGCCAGGGTCGTGATGGCAGAAGTTTTCAAAGGAGGGGCCCAGAATGCCCATGAGCCACTGGGGCTGGCTGCACAGGGCCATCTCAAGTTTTTTTTCACTACATTTGAGTGCAGTGCTTTATGATACCCCAGCTGTGGCTCAAGCAGGCCCAGGCCACCTCTCCAAAAAGCACGAGCAGTAAACCTTGGTGGTACCTCTGCAGTGCCAACTCTGCAGGCACAGAGTGCAGGATCTAGAGGCATGACTACTTCTACTTAGATTTCAAAGGGTGCCTTGGAGAGCCTTGGGGCCCAGGGAGAGAACTACTGTAGGAGTGAGGCCACTGCAAAAAGCCACCAGTAGGGCAATGTCTACTGTCACTATGGCAGCAGAGCCACTGCAATGTGACTCCAAAATGACAATGCTTAGTGGAGCCAGGGGACAGCATTGCTCTTGAGACCCTAGACCTGTAGAGCCACCAGCATACAACAGCAGTTTAGGAGAGCCTCCAGCACTGAATTCCACCCCATGGGAATGACTACATAAGTTGCATCCAGAAAAGCCAGGGGGGTGGAACTTTTTAGATCCATGGGGCAGAACTGCCTGGAAGGCAAGACATGGAATCAAAAAAAGTTATACTGAAACCTTGAAAGATTTAATGTTTGCCCTGTTGGATTTTAGACTCACTTGGGATCTGTTACCCCTTTATTTTTTCCTATTGCTCCTTTTTGGAATGGGAATATCTATTCTACATCTGTCCTACCACTGTATTTTGAAAACACATAATTTGTTCAGCCTTACAGGTTTATAGCTGGAGAGAAATTTGCCTCAGGATGAATAGTACCTTGAGTCTCACTCATGTCTGATTTAGATGAGACTCTGGACTTTAGACTTTTGGGCTGGTGCTGGAATGAGTTGAGACTTTTGAGGCTACTGAGCTGGAATGAATGTATTCTGCATGTGATAAACATACAAATTTTGTGGGACTGGAATGGTATGGTCTCAATTTGTTCCCCAAAATTCATACATTGAAATGTTCATACATTGAAATGTAGTTGCAGTGTGATAATATTAAGTGGCAGGGTTTTTAGAAGATGATTAGGCCATGAGGGAATAACTCTTATTAACAGGATTAATGCCCATTAAAAGAAACTTCAGAGAACTGTCTGCCCTTTTTGCCCTTTCATATTCCACAAGGTGAGAACACAGCAACAGCAAAGAGAGAACAAGCCTTCACCACACACCAAATCTGCCAGCCTGCTGCCTTGAACTTAAACTTCTGAGTTTCTAGAACTGTGAGAAATAAATTTCGGTTGTTTTAAATTACCCAGTCTAAGGCATTTTGTTACAGCATCCCAGAACACACTAAAGCAGAGTGGGTCCTTAATAATTCACAGCTTTTAAGGAATTTGTTCACTTTATCTAAGTTGTTGAATTTATTGACCAAAAGTATTCCATAATATTCCCTNGTAGTTGCAGTGTGATAATATTAAGTGGCAGGGTTTTTAGAAGATGATTAGGCCATGAGGGCATAACTCTTATTAACAGGATTAATGCCCATTAAAAGAAACTGCAGAGAACTGTCTGCCCTTTTTGCCCTTTCATATTCCACAAGGTGAGAACACAGCAACAGGAAAGAGAGAACAAGCCTTCACCACACACCAAATCTGCCAGCCTGCTGCCTTGAACTTAAACTTCCGAGTTTCTAGAACTGTGAGAAATAAATTTCGGTTGTTTTAAATTACCCAGTCTAAGGCATTTTGTTACAGCATCCCAGAACACACTAAAGCAGAGTAGGTCCTTTATAATTCACGGCTTTTAAGGCATTTGTTCACTTTATCTAAGTTGTTGAATTTATTGACCAAAAGTATTCCATAATATTCCCTTATTATTCCTTTAATATATGTGCAATTTACAGTGTGACCTCTCTCATTCTAGATTCATAATTTGTGTCTCCTCACTTTTTTTCCTGATTTATCTGTCTACAGGTTTATCAATTTTATATATCATTTTAAATACCCATATTGTGCTTAAATTGATTTTCTTCTATTATTTGAATAATTTCTGTTCTGATCTTTATTATTTCTCTTAGTCTACTTATTTATTTATTTTTTAAATTTTCTCCTCTTTTTCTACTTTCTTAAGGTGGAAGCTGAGATTATTCACCTGGAACCTTCCCTGTTTTCTAATATAAGTGTCTAATATAAGTGCCAGACATTCCCATCTAAGCCTTGCATTAGCTGTATTCTACACATGTTAATATTGTAGGTTTTCATTTTCATTTACGTAAAAATATTTTCTAAGTTTTCTTTTGAACTGTTCATTGGCCTATGTGTCACTTAGAAATGTATTACCTGTATATCA
>NW_007731428.1:150452-152022 GCF_000696425.1 Galeopterus variegatus | reverse complement strand
AGCATAAATATTAAAAGTGTTTATGTTCTCTGTATGTATTAAATCTTTTATCAGTACATATGACTCTCTTTTTCTCAGGTAGTATTTTGGCTCTTAAATATTCTGTGACATTAATATAGCCCCTTCGGTTTTCTTTGATTATTTTTAGCATGGCATATATTTATCCACTTACTGTTAACCTATTTATGTATATGTGTTAATGTGGATTTCCTGTAGGCAGAAGATTTATACCTTGCATTTCTTATCACATATGACCAACTTTCAGTTGTGATGTTTAGACAACTTACATTAATGTGATAATCTATGTGATTAGGTTTAAGCCTGCCATCTTGCTGCTTGTTTTCTATTTTGTACTTTGTTCTTTCTTTCTCTCCTTTCTGTCTACTTATATGCTGAGTATTTTTTTTTTTTTTTTTTTTTTTTTTTTTTNCAGACACATGAAAAAATGCTCAACATCACTCAGCATCAGGGAAATGCAAATCACAACCACATTAAAATATCATCTCAACCCAGTTAGACTGGTTATTATCAAAATGATGGAGAACAACAAATGCTAGTGAGGATGCAGAGAAAAGGGACTCCTCCTGCACTGTTGGTGGGACTGTAAATTGGTGCAGCTATTATGGAAAATGTTATGGAGATTCCTCAAACAACTACCGATAGAACTGCCATATAATCCAGCAATTCCACTGCTGGGAATATGCCNAGAATTAACATTGTGAAAATGTCCATTCTACCCAAAGTGATCTACAGATTCAATGCAATCTGCATCAAAATACCAATGACATTCTTCACAAAAATAGAAAAAAAAAAAAAAAAAGCATTTATATGGAACAACAAAAGACCTTGGATAGCCAAAGCAATCTTGAGCAATAAACAAATAAAGCTGGAGGCATAACACTACCTGACTTCAAATTATACTGCAAAGGTATAGTAACCAAAACAGCATGTTACTGGCATAAATACAGACACTCAGACCAATGGAAGACCCAGAAATCAACCCACAAACCTATAGCCAACGGATCTTTTACAAAGGCACCAAGAACATACATTGGGGAAAAGATAGCCTCTTCAATAAATGGTGCTGGGAAAACTGGACCTCTATATGCAGAAGAATGAAACTGGACTTGCTCCTCTTGCCATATATCAAAATCAGCTCAAAAATGGATCAAAGACTTAAATATAAGACCTGAAATTATAAAATTTCTAAAGGAAAATCCAGGGGAAACACTTTAAGAGGTAGGATTAGGAAAAGACTATAAATATGAGCCCAAAAGCACAGGTAACAAAAGGAAAGATAAACAAATGAGATAATATCAAACTAAAGAGCTTCTGCACAGCAAAAGAAACAATAAACAGAGTGAAAGACAACATCCAAGAATGGGAGAAAATATTTGCAAAATACACATCCAACAAAGGATTAATATTCAGAATATACAAGGAACTTAAACAACTTAATAAAAAAAAAAAAATCACCAGACTAAAAAATGGGCAAAGGAACTGAATACTCATTTCTCAAAGGAAGATATAAAAATGGCCAACAGACACATGAAAAAATGCTCAACATCAC
>NW_007731428.1:145571-149555 GCF_000696425.1 Galeopterus variegatus | reverse complement strand
CTCAAACAACTACCGATAGAACTGCCATATAATCCAGCAATTCCACTGCTGGGAATATGCCGAAAGGAATGGAAAACATTATGTCAAAGAAATACCTGCACTCCCATGTTTATTACAACTCTATTTACAATAGCCAAGAGTTGGAACCAACCTAAATGTCCATCATCAGACAACTGGATAAGGAAAATGTGGCATATCTACACAATTGAATACTATTCTGCCACAAAAAAAAAAAAAAAAAGAAAGAAATACTGCCATTTGCAGCAACATGGATGAACTTAGAGAAACTCATATTAAGTGAAATAAGGCAGGCACAGGAAGAGAAATACTGTATCTCCTAACTCATAAGTGGGAAATAAAAAATAAGCATATACATTTAAAAAAAAGAAAGAAAAATACAACAATCACAATAATATGTTGAACTTTCAAATGAAGAACCAAAGAGCTTCTGCACAGCAAAGGAAACAATCAAAAGAGTGAAAAGACATCCTACAGAATGGAAGAAAATATTTACAAAGTATGCATCTGACAAGGGATTAATATCCAGAATATACAAAGAGCTCAGACAACTCTACAACAAAAGCACAAATAATCCAATTAAAAAATGGGCAAAGGAGCTGAATAGACATTTCTCAAAGGAAGACATACAAATGGCCAACAGGTATATGAAAAAATGCTCAACATCACTAATCATCAGGGAAATGCAAATCAAAAACACTTTGAGATATCACCTCACCCCAATCAGACTGTCTATTATAAAAAAGACAATGAATAACAAATGCTGGTGAGGATGTGGAGAGAGAGGAACCCTCCTGCACTGTTGGTGGGACTGTAAATTAGTACAGCCACTATGGAGAGCAGTATGGAGGTTCCTGAAATAACTACAGATAGAACTTTCATATGATCCAGCAATCCCACTCCTGGGGATATATCCAGAGGACTGTAAAACATCAGGTCAAAGAGACACCTGCACTCCCATATTCATTGCAGCTCTGTTTACAATAGTCAGGCGATGGAACTAGTCTAAATGTCTATCAATGGATGTGTGAATAAGGAAATTGTGGTGTATATATACACAATGGAATACTACTCAGTCATAAAAAAGAATAAAATCCTACCATTTGCAGCAACATGGATGAGCCTGGAGAAAATTATCCTAAGTGAAACAACCCAGGTACAGAAAGAGAAGTACTGCATGTTCTCACTCATAACTGGGAGCTGAATCCATAGATAAACAAATGAACAATAAAGAGAGACAGAGAAAGAAAGAAACAACAATCACTGTAATATGTTGGACTTTTAGAAAACTAGAGGTGGAAAAGGGGAGGGGAGGGGAAGTGGGAGGGGGGCTAGTGAGGAATTGGTCAACGCTGCATATTGTAGTGATGAATAAGCTAACTATGCTGATCTAACCACCACACGTTCTACACAATTATTGAAAATCAACCTTGTACCCACATGTATGTGCAATTAAAAAAAAAAAGACAAGTCAATATGGACAAAATTATTTTTTTTGTTTGGTGAAAATTTAGAGCATTCTTGATTCTTGTGTTATTTTCTCATCCTCCATCATCAAAATGTGTTGATGGTTCTCTGGAAGTTTATGCTTAAATGTAATTTAGCATTCTTCCAGTTGTGATGTCAGCAGACTGAGCATCAACCGTTATCTTTAATTCACCTCTAAACCTGTATCCATTCTGTACCATTTAGCTTGTTACTTTTTATTCTTATGGTTTAATTTCATTAAATAAAAATGCTAATGAAATACTGAAATACTTTACTTTTTTCACTCTGTCGTCTCTCACAATCTTTTTAATTCTACTGAATTCTCTATAACTAATTTCTCTCCATTATCTCATCCTCCTCTACCATTTACCTCTAGGGAGATCGTTCCTAATTTCAGTTTACATTTTGAAATTTTCCTGAATTTTAGACCTCATTTTTAATTGTCACAGGCAAGTCTACTAGACTGCGCCACTGACTTCTCACAGTTTGATGACTCTATCAACTCCTTTATTTTTATGCTAGCAAATAATCTCTTTGAGGATGGTACTGAAGTTTCTCATATTTGTATTTCTTCCAATCCTTTGCATAGAATTGAAATTTAATAAAACTTTGGTTTACTGGGGAAAAAATGTTAATTTATTTTATTGATTTACTCCCAAACCAAATAAATTCCTCTTGTTTAAATAGGCAGGAGATTATACATCTTTGTAATTTATACCAAATACCTTTTTAGAGAAAAATGATAGAGTGGAAGTGTTGAAACATACATTCCTTATGAATCTTTAGTACTGTCACTATCATTTTTTTCTTTTTTGCAGTTCTTCATAGGTGATTTACAATGGGTTGGAAATATCTTTTGCACTTTATTCATGACTATGAATCAGTTCACTTCTTCTAGAACGTGGTTATAAAGTTTTAACCAAAAATATTTAATCATTTTTTTCCCACCATCGTATCCCCCATCTACTGAGCTCATTCCTTTCTCTTGCTATTGCACATGCACCACCTTTTGACTTGTCTTTGGAGTAAGTGATAGGCACCTCTTTTTCCCCTAATAATATACTGTATGTAATTCTGAACTTGTTTATTACAGTAAAACATAAGTATGAAATATTTGATTCTCCTTTAAATAATAGTGACCAAAGCACATATTCTCTTCTAATAATATATTTATTTCTATGTAGTATTTTTTATTTTGAATAATTAAAATGAATAACTTGAAGAACAACATCTCTAGTAGACAGCAATTGTTAATTTTAACTAGGTTAAAATTTAAGGGTTGTCCTTTCTCAGACTGGTTTTTGCTTCCACGTATGCTGACTATCTTTTTACTCAGGCTTATTTTCTGAATATGCTTGTAAATGAATATTTGAACATTGGAATTTCTGTTATAAAATTGTTGTAATCCTTTTTAGAAAGATTGAGCAAATTGGATCAATCTCTATTTCTTTAGCATTGAAGTTTTTTTGTTGTTTTTTTCCAATGCTTTTTATAATCGATGAATGTGAAGGAGTTTAAAATTCAATATTACTGGCATTTTCCCTTTAACTAGTGAAATTAATGGGCATAGTCCATAGTTAGCTATCCCAGAAGAATCCTACGTTTTATTTCTATTGGCATACAGTTTGAGGTCTGAGCAATTAACTCAAGAAGTTATCTAAGTGCTTGCTATGTGAATAGCACTGTTTTCTAGGTAGAGAAACAGAAACAGTTAAAGCAAAGGTGTCTCACACATTCAAAAAGAAAATAATTTTTTTGAACAATAAGAAGTTTCTCTATTTATGGAATGCCAATTTATAAACTTTCTTACATATGAACAACACCGCACACCAAAGCAAGGCTCATCTAATACAAATATGAGTAAGGCATAGCATGAAAGAATTCTGGTGAGCCATTCTATCTAGTGAAGTGCTATTGTATTTTTTCTGAGTTGTGCTTCTCAATTACATATCTCATAAGCTCAGAACTAATGAGTATTAAAGCAGATAATTAGAAAAGGCATATAATTTGAATATTATTGAAAGTCAAGACAAATATAAATTTATACACAATATTATAGGCCAGTAAAAACGAAGAAACTGTAGCTTTACAATATAACATAGATAAATTTTATAAAAAATAATGAGGAAAATAAAATAAATAAAGAATGAATAAAGTATGATACATTTTTATAGAGTTCAAACACACTCCATTAAACTATAGATGCTTTAGGGCTACTGTTATGTATCAAATGCTATGAAAACAAAGCAAGTTAATAGAAAACACAAAATTTAGTAAGTTGGTTACTTCTGGTGGGGAGGAGGGAGGATTTACTAAGGCATACAAACTTGCTTGGTGCAACAGTCGTGGTCACGTTCTATTTCATTACGAGATGAGTTACTAGATAAATAAAAGTAACTAGTCTTTTAAAAGTTAGTAAAATTTCAGCTTGTCATTTCTTAGCAATAGGAAATATATATGATTCTTTAACAAAAAAAA
>NW_007731428.1:142821-144720 GCF_000696425.1 Galeopterus variegatus | reverse complement strand
AAAAAAAATGTTTTTCGAGAAAAACATTAAATTCATTTTAGGTTAATGATAAGGTTTATATTCACTTTTCCTTTGAAGACAAAAGCCTATTTTTTGGTCATGTTTTCTTACTAGGTCTCATGATTATAATGTGAAAAACTGAATTGCTTTAACAGCCTAAGTCATTACCTGATTCTCTACAATACAACAGACGGGATTACTGAAGCCATGCTTTGTAGCCTTAAGGAGCAGTAATGGTCTTGCTCATTTCTGGAACTTTTACAGACTTTTTGGCTGCCTTGCGTACTGTGTCACTGTGGTCAAAATTCTGAATACTTGCAATTGCATTTTCACAGCCTTGGGACCAGCTCCAAAAGGCCATGTTGTAGTGTTAGCAGATATTTTAATGAAGCCAACAGTTGCCTGATGATTTAAAAATCATAATGGCGCAAAGCATTACTGACAGATATGCTCGTTTCCTATGTATTCCTAGAATTTCAGTTCCTGAAAGTCATCTTCTGTTAGATAGAGATCGCAGTGTTTTTTTTTTTTCCACTGTAAGAAAAACAGTTCAAATGTTTCCTTTAATCTTATGTTTTTTTCTTTACATGATTTCAATTTTTATTTTTTATATTTTGTTTTACAGTATACTTCTAGGAATATAAAAACTATTGCAAATTTTAAGATGTTTACCACTTCGAAAACAAGCAGTCATTCTTCCCTTATGTTATCCCATCATGATGCTTTATTCTGGATAAAAAAAAGTCACAACAAATGTAATAATTTTTAGTAATTAGTATGTAGTAAACGTCTTCTATGCTGGCCTGTTTTTTGGTCATATTGTATACAAATCTTGACAATATTGTGCAAAACTGTATTTTGGACTGTTGGTATTTTTTTCCATAGCTATTCTCCCTCTCCCTTATCTAGAATCCTCAGCATTCAAACAGCTGGACATTTCCACGATCATTGCACCAGGGGATGTCTCTAGTACCTATTAGGCTCCCTCTTGATCTCAAGTCTCATTTCTCTCCAGGCCTTTGTGATTTGTTCTGCCACAGGCAGACTCTGCATGACTCTGCATGGTCCCACCTAAGGTCACTGCCAGGGATTCCGGTCTCTCCAATCTTCTCAGAAGCCCAAACACAGGGCCAGAATTTGGCTTCCCCAGTGACTGCAGAAGGGGGCAGATAAAGCAACTCAGAACATTATCTTTCACTCAAAATACATATGTATATATATATATATATATATATATATATATTTTTTTTTTTCCCTGACCGGTAAGGGGATCACAACCCTCAGCATGGTGTTGTCTGCACCACGCTCAGCCGGTGAGCACACCAGCCATCCCTATATAGAATCCGAACCTGTGGCCTTGACGCTACCAGCGCCACACTCTCCCGAGTGAGCCATGGGGCAGGCCCAAAATATAGTTTTTTAAAACTGATTTTCTCACAAGCAAAACAAAAACCTTTTAGTCATGCTGGATTCCATGCCATAGAATTAGTGTTAGGATGTCATGGGGCAATGATATATCTTAGAGTTAGTATGGATGACATCACTATGCTGTATCAACACACACATACTATAACAATTGAGTATCACATGACTTTTGTGCTTTGTAAAAAAATATCTTTTTCTACAAAAATGCTTTTTATCAGTGATAGACTTGGAAATTTAACAAAACCCAACTACAAAGTATAATTTATTCCTAGGAGAAAAAAACTTTTAGATTTAAAACACATGGTAATTTCCCTATGTTAGTAGGAAAGTTAACAATCCCAATAGCTTTATTAAGCATAAAAATTTGACATGCTATAATGCTCCTAAGCAATTAAATGATCCAATCATGAATCATGAAGAGGATATAAATTACCAAAGTGTTTGTATAATTGTGATGCACAAGTACCCATTATA
>NW_007731428.1:141792-142754 GCF_000696425.1 Galeopterus variegatus | reverse complement strand
ATGAAGAGGATATAAATTACCAAAGTGTTTGTATAATTGTGATGCACAAGTACCCATTATAGTACATTAGTGCAGGCTTCTAAAGAAACTGTAAAAGTAATCCACTACTAAACTTCAGAAAACATGCTTCCTTTTGTTCCATATACTAGTATTAGGCCATTCATTTAGCTTTCAAAATTTACCACTTAGTACATGCTTTTACTCCTGTGAACATGCAATGGGACTCTACTCCTACTGATTACAACTGAAGGGTATATTTTTAGAGTAAGAGTAGAGCCTACAAAGGAGCCCCAAAACAACAACAAAATACATATAAAAATATTTATTGAGCCCTTACAATGTGCCTGCTATCCTTCTAGGCATACAGAAATAAACAAGACATAAAAAATACCTGCCATCAAATAGCTTACATTCTATTGGTACGTAGCAGCAAAATAGAAAAGAAAATAGAACAGTAAATATATGGGTGATGGTGTTAAGTGCTACAAAGAAAAATAAAGCAAGGTAAAATCAATAGGAATACCAGAGTGGGGGTTATTTTTATTTTTAATTGGGTGGTTATATCTCATTTAGGACATGTTGTTTGAACAGAAAGCCAGGGAAAGTGAGGGAGAAGGACATGCAGATACGAAGAAAAAGGGTTTTCCAGGCAGAGGGAAAAATAAGTACATTGATCTGGAGAGAGTAGCACACGAGAAAATGCTCAACATCCTAAGTAAATATAAATTAGTACCACAATGAGAAGCACCTACACATCTATTAGAGAATAACTAGAATGGAAACTACTTTTTATTCCTAATCTTAGCAAGGTTGTGAAGCAACAAGAAATCTCATAAACTGTTGGTGTGAATCTAAAATGATATAACCCCTTTGAAAAATAACACAGAAATGGGGAGGTGTTCGTGATGGGCCATAATAATCATATACATTGTATATTGACAAAATAAAAATTTAATGAAAAA
>NW_007731428.1:139379-141239 GCF_000696425.1 Galeopterus variegatus | reverse complement strand
GAGAAGGACATGCAGATACGAAGAAAAAGGGTTTTCCAGGCAGAGGGAAAAATAAGTACATCGATCTGGAGAGAGTAGCACACGAGAAAATGCTCAACATCCTAAGTAAATATAAATTAGTACCACAATGAGAAACACCTACACATCTATTAGAGAATAACTAGAATGGAAACTACTTTTTATTCCTAATCTTAGCAAGGTTGTGAAGCAACAAGAAATCTCATAAACTGCTGGTGTGAATCTAAAATGATATAACCCCTTTGAAAAATAACACAGAAATGGGGAGGTGTTTGTGATGGGCCATAATAATCATATACATTGTATATTGACAAAATAAAAATTTAATGAAAAATAAATAAATAACACAGAAATGTCTTAAAAAGTCAAACATATTTCAGTTATGTGAACTAGCCATTTTACTACTAGGGGTCTCCCCAAGAGAAAGAGAAATCTATATTCATAAATTTAATAGCAACTTTATTTTAATTCACTAACAGTTGGAAACAAAACAAATGGCCATCAACACAGTAAAAATAAGCAAATTATGGTATGTCCATACAAGAGAATACTATTCAGCATAAAAATGAATGAATAATGATAGACACAACTTGTATCTTTTAAAAATAATTATGCTGAGTGAAAGAAACCAGACAATAAAGACTACATACGTGTGATTTTATTACTGTAAAAATCAAGAAAACACAATCTGATGCATAGTCACAGAAAGTCATCAAATACATCCGTGGGATTTTGTTGGTTTTCTTGTGTGTCCCCATAGCTTCCTACACTTGCATCTCATAGCATTTTTTATACCATATTGTGTGACCCAAACCCTTTTTTTTAAATTCTATCCTATTGGAGCAAGAATCCTTGAAGTTAAGGACATTTGAACTCTGCCATTAGCAGAATTTCTACTACACAGTAAGTTTTCAAATATAAAAGCCAGAGTCTTACAATGACATCTAAGCTTTTACATGATCTAGCCACTCACTTAGCCTCTGTAACCTCATCCCCTGCTTGCCCTACATTCATTCACTTCTGCAGCCACAGTGGCCTCCTTGCTCTTCCTCAGATATGCTAGGCAGGATTCAACCTTAAGGTCTTTATAATAGCCCAACTCTTTGTCTGGAGTAGTCTTAATGCAGACAGTTCTTGGCAAATTCCCTCCCCTTTGCATATCTTTGCTCAAATGTCATCTTCACAAGGATATCTACACAAAGCTTCTTATTTTAAATTTTAACTTCCCATCCCTGCCCAGCAATCTTGATCATTCTTACACTGATCTGTTTTTTTTTTTTTTTTTTTTTTTTTTCTTTCTTCCCCATTGTACTCATCATCTTTGAACATACTATATAATTTCCTTACTCAGGTTTGTAGCTTTTGTTTACTTTGTCTTCCTGTTAAAATAAAACCTCCACAAAGCCAGGCCTTTTTTTTCTCTTGAGCAGCGTAATCTAAAGTAGTATCTGTCACAAAGGAGATGCTCAATAGACATTTGATAACTTACTTACTACATAAATTGGTATTGAAAGAATACACAATCTTACAAATCATTTTGACAGAATTTTTCCTCCTCTCCCCAAATTTTGTAAACATAATTTAGATTTACTTTTAAAGTATTATATAGTATGTAACAGACAAAATACATGACCCTTAAAGAAGCAATCATACAAATTACCAAGTCATAACTATTCAAAAACTGTAGATTTCTGCACTTCTAGATTCTCTCTGAAGATTCAAAAATAACCCCTCAAAGGAAAGAAATTAAAAAATGAAGATTTTTTGCTAAAAAATTTAATAAAATAAATATTTTGTTCAGCTATGTGGAATATCATCAGTAATCATAATAAATGTTTTTAA
>NW_007731428.1:87669-138850 GCF_000696425.1 Galeopterus variegatus | reverse complement strand
CTCTCTGAAGATTCAAAAATAACCCCTCAAAGGAAAGAAATTAAAAAATGAAGATTTTTTGCTAAAAAATTTAATAAAATAAATATTTTGTTCAGCTATGTGGAATATCATCAGTAATCATAATAAATGTTTTTAATAAATGTAAAATTATAACTCTGAAGCATATTAAAATTAAACCACCTGCTAAGGGTAAGAAGAGGAGAGTAAACATCATTATTCCACATAAGCCAAATTTAATACCTGCTTGAATCAAAGCAGATGGATATGCTTATATTGGCAATAAAAGAATGCAGAACCAGAAACTACAAAGAGTCATATTTTACATTTCTAAAGAACCAAAATGAAGGGTATATATCTTTTAAATGCTACATAATGTTATATAATGACAAGATGACAGGTTGTGACAAATAGCATTTTAAAAGCTCTACTCATAATGAAACTGAAGGTGTCATTTCCCTATAATTTTATATATGTCATTAATTTACTATATCTGGATACAACATATTATCAAACAGATGTTCATCAGGGACTAAATCATTTTTTAATGGAACATGATAATTTGAACCTACATCTATTAGTCATTTTTCATTCCAACGTTCATAATCTAGCTAAACATTTTATCAGTTGTCAACAATATTAAAAAAAAAAAAAAACAGAAAAAAAAGTGTTGTCTGGAGGAGTATATTTATTTCAAAACTACATTCAAATAAAAATATTTGCCAGTATTTTTCTCTAAAAAGTTTTAATTCAATTTTAAAACTAGATATTTAACAAACACCAATATAAAATTTGTTGGCAAATAAAAAAATGTGACATATATATTTGGTCTTTTTTGAAGTTTTTGCTAAAGAGCATTTGGTTGTATTATTTGTGTTAGTCTATATCAGCCAATTGATAACTTGTACAAAGACATAATTTTTTTATATGATAGTTCCGGAGGACTTCTGGTCAAAATGGTAGAACACATGTTTCCCAGTGTCACTCTGTCCCAAAAGGCAACCAATTTACACCCACAAAACAGTAACAACAGCAAAGCTGGGGAAGCTGGAGCTCAGAGGAAGAGGAGGAGAGACCTACGGAGTGCATGAAGGCAGGAGAAACCATGATGAGAGAAAGAACAAACTGCTCTGACCTTTTCAAATCCTGTCCGCTTCCAGGCTGGAGCTGCTGAGTACATGGAGCAGGAACTGGCAAAAGCCACAGCTATGCCCTTCAGATGAAGTTTTGTGGAGGGAGCAGGGGTGAACAAGGCCTTGGTGGTCCCCAGGCCAGCAAGACCACTAAAAGGGCTCCCATGGACCCACAAAGGAGTGAGGAGCCAGAACAACTGAAAAAAAGGAGCCACTCAGAGGCCAGTGAGACATCACAAGGGACTGGAGCATGGACCGTCCATGGGAAATGTTTGGAGTGCAGGTGGTGGGAGAGATGGGCCCACCAGGAGAACACTGGGACACATCATGGACAGCTTATCTATGCCCCAATCAAGGTAGGACCAATCAGAGGAGACTGGTCAGGAATATAGAACTGCATGGGGGGGGCAGTTTGATGAAAAGAGGCCCAGACCAGAGTTTGTACACAGCCCAGGTGTACCAGATCTCACTAGATCCAGAAGTACCTATAAAGTCAATCATTAAAACCTGAGCTGCACAAAAAGCCTACCTTAGGGAATCAGCAGCAAAAGAGCAATTTAGCTCAACCACACAGCTCAAGTACTGGTCCCCACTGGAAGTTTCCCCATTTTAAAGTAAGCAAAGGACAACAAATTAGTTCCAGTGCAGATTTTAAATGGTGGGAGCAGCAAATAATCCAATACAGAACTGAAAGAAAAAACAAAGTACCTGCAGTCAGAGACAAAGTTCGATATTAACTAGTAAAGGTCTCATTTCACTAAAGAACACCTATAACATCTAGAAGGACCAGAAATCCCCTGGGCTACCAAGCAAGAAAGGGGGGAGCTCTGGGGGCCTTAGCCATGCCCCCTGATACCTCCAACCAGTCCCAAGGGTGGGGGCCTCGGGCCTCGGTCACACCCCCCTGACACGCACAACCATCCGAGTGATGACCACCAAGCCGTTGCATGAAGTGCCCTGGGTATGTCCTGACCTGGGACGGTGGTGGGCCAAGGGCCTTGGCCAGGCCTCCCCAGCCCTGCTACAGCCACAAGTTGCTTCAGGAGGCATGCTGGGCTCTCCCAAGCAGGGGCAGTGGCAGGCCAAGGACCTCAGCCACACCACCCAGGCATGTGCAACTAGCCCAGCGATGACCACTGAGCCACAGCAAAAAGGGCCCCAGGTTCCCAAGCTGGGATGGTGGGGGGTGAAGGCTTTTGCCTCACTCCCCTGACATCTACACCCAGACTGGCAATGACCAAGCCATTGCTGGAAGCCCCCTGGTCTCCCTTGTGGGAATGACGTGGGTGCCACAGGCTGCAATCCTGCCCCTCCTCCTTACTTCCTCTTCTGTCCCACTTCCTTCCCCTTTCCCCTCTCCCCCTCCCTTCCAACTGTTCCACAACATCACAGAATGTACAAAAATGATAATATTAATTAAGAAAAATAAATAAATGAAATGATAGTTCCTACCAAAATGGTAAACTAGCTTACCTTTAGATTCTTCCTCCAAAATCTATCTCTGTCTAATCTTTGTTACCCCAGGAATATGCATAATCAATAAAATAAAATAAAATAAAATAAAATTTTAAAAAGCAAAAAGAAAAAGATTAAACAGAATGATTTATCTAATGGAAAAGAGAAAATGAGAAATAATCAAGAATTGAAAAATCAGAACTACATAAAACATAACAAAATAAATAAATATGATAGGAATATAGAAAGTTGTGGGATAAACCTACCACTTAATATCTTGAGATGTACAAAACAATAAGATCCAAACATGTATTGTTCACAAGATAGTTAAAAAAACAAAAAGACAAAGAAAAATGGAAAATTAAAGGTTTGCTAAATGTACATCCTCTAAAATGTTATATGTAAACTAAAGTGTATGTGATATATACTACATATATACTATATATACTATACATGTATATGTATACTCAGCAATTTATCTAGGGAAGACAGAAGTTCATGTGTTTAGAGACATTTTGAAGGAAAGATTTAATGCAATACTGCAAATTTTTTTCATCCTTAAATTACAAAGTTTCTAAATTTGAATAGAATTTGTTCTAATCCTTCCTTATCTTTAAATATATCTGACAGCGCTTTTTTATGGATTCTGAAAAATCAGACCATCTTGATGTTAATTGAAATTTCAGTAGTACTAACTGTGGAATTAATTTGTCCCTTTGTTCTAACCATTCTTGCACTTATTCCACACAGGACATAATGTGTGTTTGTGTGTGTATGTATTTAGCTGTTTATTTTCTCAGTTTTACTGTGCAATATGATTTTAAAGTAGTTCTAATTTTAATAAATATAATGTTGATATGTATTTGGAGTTAGTTATGTAATGGAATGGAATTTGTGTGAACTGAAGAACAAAATCTCCATCTTTAAAATAAAATATAACAGACTGGTTTCTAAAAATGTGCTCAAGAAGCACATTATATTTCTTAAATTAAAATTGGTAAGGTACTGTAATTTATTTTTGGTTATGTAAAACTAAGACAAAAAATGTTTTCCCTACCTATGTTTTAATTTCCCTTTTTATTTAAAGTTCTATCATTTGTTCAAATTCATGACTATAATAAAAAGAAAAAAAGGACATTTTTCAGAATAAAAATAAATGTGTTTTTTAGAACAAAATATAGTTTCACTCACTGAACAGAGATAGCAAATGTCAATGATGAGCATAGTTTGTAAAATTAATTTTTTAACACAGATTGAAATTGAAATCTGATTAGATTTTGTATTAGTTTGCCTGGGCAGCCATACTGTAGATTGGATGACTTAAATGACAGAAATCTGCTTCTCGTAGTTCTGGAAACTGAGAAATCCAAGATCAAGATCAAAATGTCAGCCAGTTAGATTCCTGGTGGGGGCTCTTTTCATGACTTACAGACAGCTGGCTTCTAAATTTATTCTCACATGGGAGAGTGAAAGAGAGAGAGAATCCGCTACTCTTAAGGCTACAATTCTGTCAGGTTAGAGCTCCACCTTATGACCTAATTTAACCTTAATTATCTTCTGAAGACCCTGTCTCCAGATACAGTCACATTGATGGTTAGGACTCCAACATACACCTGGGGGGGACTCAGGGTGGTGGTGCATAATTCAGTCCATAGCAGAGTTCATGGAGTATTTTAAAATGACAGCACTTTAAATCCTTGGGTAAGTGACTGAATACATCGCTTAGAAAATTAATTTTCACTTTCTATTCCTGTGAGATAGGTTTGCAAATACCATTTGTTGAATTTATGTATAACTTGTAATAGAATACCATATGATATTATTTTGATGTATAAATTTCTGAGTTCCTTTAGTTCAAAGCCATGCTGCCTCTTAGAAAAATATGGCTGCAGCTACACACATAGACCAAATCCCTATTTACAAATGAGGAGGATGATATCACTTATTTTAACAAATAGTAGCTTTCTGATGCAGTATGGACTCTACAAATGACTTGACACAACTTCATTTTATAATAAGGGGAAATGAGATCGGTTACTTACACTAACTATCCACGATGTAATTTTAAATTTTAATTTTCAGTACAAATTCTTCTCAAGAGATACATAGAATTTATATTTAATGTAAGTTTTGACCATTTAAAAAAATCTAATTCAAAATGTAACTATGTAAATTAATCAATCTTAAGTATGTATCAGCCAAAATTACCCTGACAATTAATTTTAAATTCACTTTCTTTGCATTGCTAGGCAGACCAGTCAGGCCTTGGTAAATAAATCACTTCCTATACAAGATACCCTGGGGTGCATTATATAGAATTGCCCATCAAAGTCTATAATTTGGGATAAATGCCATGTGATTGTTTTTTTATTGGGACTCATATTCAAAATTGATATTTGTTACCTCTCTCCATATGTCTTAACAAATTACATATGTTCTTCCTCAATGGAAGTAAAATAAAATACATGGTATTTCATATCAATCTTAGCACTTCTAGAGGGTCAACTGACAATCTCTGATTTTCCTTTACAGCAGTAATAAAAAGTAAGATCTGTTAATTAATGATGGTTCATGGAATGCTTGTTATAATTCACAAGGAAATAAAGAGGTTTTGCAAGAATGGTAACCACCTGGTGACTAAACACACTATTTATTTCCTCCGACTTTTGTTCTTTTTCATAACAGGACTTTGTCAAAAAAGGAAGCATTATTTACATTCTCTCTCGAGTCCCTTATCTCATTTTGGGCCAATAACACATAGCTCAAAAGCAGCTACTTTGAGCAGAACTACTTTACACAATTCCTATCATAATTTTTACTTAAATTCTATCCAACTATATTAACTTAATGCAGTAAAAGACAGACATACAAAAAGATCATACTTAATTTATATAGATTTCCAAGATCTGTCTCTTTTTCTACATTTCTTCACACAATTTCTAAATAAGACCCAGTGAAGTATTTTCAAAAAACAAAAAAAACAAAAAATGCCAGAAGCACTATTAGGTCAGCCTTAGGCAAAAAGTGTCTCAGGCCCACCTTACTTTCTCCAACAATGGATATTTCAGGCACTGAATCTATTACCCGTCCTTGTGTTTGATTTTATTAATATGGTGGATCACATTTATTGATTTGCGTATGTTGAAACAACCTTGCTTCCCTGGGATGAATCCCACTTGATCCTATGTTTTCACTTATTGGAGGGAGCTAAAGGTGAATGAATCAATTCACACACATACATACACACACACACACACACAAACAAATAAACAAACAAACAAAACAAAAAACCGGGGGGGGGGGGGGAGGAAGATATAAAAACCACAATTTTTTTTTTGAAGTTCTTACAACAAGCAAATGGAGGGGACACACTTGGGTGGGAGAAGGGAGAGGGAGGAGGGAGGGAGGTTTCGGTGATCGGACATAATAATCAACTACATTGTATATTGACAAAATAAAAATTCAAAAAAAAAAAGACTTCAGTATAAATAAATAGAAAAAGTGAAACTCGTGTATATGATATTTTCTACAAATAAATTAGAATTCAGTGGAGGCCTATATAAATTGGAAAAAGTAGACTTTAATAAGATATTATTTTCAATTTAGAATACACTTTAATATGGATTAAACACTTCTAAGTTCAGGGATATCAGTATTCACGGATACCATGGATAAACTTTGTTTGCTGACATTGCAGGGTCATCCATATTCTCACCTACCAAACAAATTAATGGCTGCATTTTTTTTTTTTATCATAGATTCCAACTAAAATACTCCCCAAATAAGAATTACAATAAATTTTATTGACATTTATTTTTTAATAAAAGATGTGAGAACCATTGTAAAGGGAATGGGAAAAACATGACAGCAATAAAGTATGCAGAAGGTGAGCAATGCTAAGAAATATAACTTACATATTTCTCAACTCAATATACTAGGTCTCAAAAATGTGTTTCTTAGAACCACTGATTAACCTACTCAACGCCCAGCAGGCCAGAGGCGGAACTGGCTGTCCTCGTTGGTTTGCTTTGCATTAATGAAGAATCAGAAACCAAAGCACAGTTAAAATTGAAGTTTTTCTTACAAAGGGTGTAAGGAAAGGGGGAAAGGAAAGTGCTTTGGGCTGTGCAGGAACTGATCACATCTTAGGCGGGACGTGACTGGGGAAAACTCCTAACCGATGCATGTTTGCCTGTCGCTTCTTATTTACTCGTCTTGCATAAACATAAGCTCATTTGATTGATATCCACATATGATTTTCTAATTTTGTTACGGTCCATGTTTTTTAATGCAGGCTGAAAACCCCACAGGTCAATCAGACCACAATGTACATGTTATTGTAATGTCATGGTAACACCTATTACGTTAACTCTGGGACAATACACTATACTTATGCGCATGCTCCAAACAGTGGAACGTCCCTACCCACAAGCTGTGTTCAAAATGTGGTGGAAGTTTATCCTCTTCTGACCGCCAAATTGGTGTTCCATGGGCAGGCTGTGGTGGAACGGGGCGGGCCTGGGACAGGTGTTTGTGGGCAACTAGACTCGTAACTTTCCTCTTCCTCTTTCCCATTTCTCCTACCCACACATATTTGACTAAGTACATAACATTCTGATAAAGCTTTTTTACTTTCAAATGAAAGGGTGGAGGTATATGATAGGTGTCACTTTTACAAATACAACTTCAGCGAATATATTTTTTAAAATTTCTAATGAAAGACAAATCCAAGGGGATTTCCTCTGTTTTTATTTTATTATCAAGTATGAACTGGGTGGTCTGTTTCATCACAGTGTATTATACACTAAGAACAGTTTTGGAAGTCACGCCCAATGCGGTAAAAAGACACACTGATTATGGACAACCCAATAAACAACAACAAATACGTGATTTTTGCAGCTATATGTATGTATATAGAGCTATATCAAACTTTCAACTATAAAGCAATAAAAAGAAATTACACAGGACCTGTAATTGACCTACTGATGAAATGGCTGCAATGTTAAATATAAGCAGAATCTTTATTAACTAAGTTGTACAACATGATATGGCAAAGCAGAATCCAATTATAGAAAATGCCCAGGTGACCCTAATTATATATTTAATTTTTATATGTATACATTGGGGGTTTAGTAAACACTCAACCGTCATTCATCTTATTATATTTTGAAAATTTTAATAAATTAACAAACCTAGCAATTAGAAAATCGCATCAATTGGTAAAACGTGGTGCTGCCCATGTCTTACAGGAAGAACAAAGCAAAACAAAAGCAGTTTAAAACTTTACAAGAGTTTTATTATATTGTCTCCATCATTTTATTTAATAAAAAATCATACTCATAACCTAACAGCGTCATTAAACTAACTTGAGAAGTTATTTTTCCATAAGTCATAATAAATTAATTTGATAATTAACTAAAAATAATTCTATTGAAAGTTTTAGGTTCTTGCAGTGAATCCCACTTCAGAAACAAATGTCAGGAAGCATAAACTAATGATGATTAGAAATCTTAGACAGATCATTCTTCTCTTAACATAGTTCAAATATTCTACACAAGGCAAAGTGGATCCAAGTAATTTTAGGTAAGATAATTTTTTAAAGAGGTGTATGTTTCCTAAAGCGTTTGTGAACCACCTTCTCATGTAAGGCACTGGGGTGGGTTTTGTGGGATATAATGAGGAATAAGACATGGTCCTCACTTAAAGAATCATATATTATCATAAGGCTTAGGGGACAGAGCAGCATCTCTCCTGTAAAAAAAAAAAAAATTCTATCACTCTGGACTACACGAATACAACTAACTACTGAAATTGTAGCCTCATTGCTTTCATTCTTCTCCATATAAACAGAGAAAGACACAGAAATTAAAAAAACAGAACAAAAATTTATCTTTTTAACTAGCCTGTTGTTTTTAACTATAGAAAGATTGCAATTTAATTGCAAGATATTTCTCAAAAGAAACATACAAATGGCCAATAGGTATATGAAAAATGCTCAACTTTACTAATCATCAGGGAAATGCAAATTAAAACCACAATGAGGTATCACCTCATATGTTAGGATGTCTGTTATCAAAAAGGCAAAAGGTAACAAGAGTTGGCAAAAATGTGGCAAAAAGAAAGCCTTGTACAGTGTTGGTGGAAATGTAAATTGGTACAGCACTTATGGAAAATAAAATGGAGGTTCCTTAAAAATAAAAAATGAGCTACCATATGATCTGGCAATCCCACTTCTAGATATATATCAAAAAGGATGGAAATTGGGACCTTGTAATGATGTCTGCGTTCCCATGTTTATTGCAGCATTATTCACAGAAGCCAATATATGGAAGCAACTGAAATGTCTGGGGGATAAGGACAATGTGTGTGTATACACACACACACACACACACACACACACACACACACACACACACACACACAATGGAAAATTATTCAGCCTTAAAAAATGAAGAAAAACCTGCCATTTACAACAACATGAATGAAACTGGAGGACATTATGCTAAGTGAAATAAGCAATATGTAGAAAGACAAATACTGTATGATCTCACTTATATGTGGTATCTAAAATAGTGTCAAAGAAACCATAGAATGATGGTTGTCAGGAGCTGAGAAGAGGGGGAAAAAGGGTGATGCTGGTTAAATAATACAAAGTTTCAGTTATGCAGTATGAATGAGTTCTAGATATTTAATGTGCATCATGTTTGCTATGGTTAACAACACTGTATTGTTACTTGAAATTTGCTGAGAGGGTAGATCTTAACTATTCTCATCACACAGGAAAAAGAATAAGAAAATGGTAACTATGTGAAGTGGTAGATATGTTAATTAGCTTGATCATTTCACCATGTATATGTTTAAGAACAGTAAGTCATTACTACTTAAAAATATACACGTTTTATTTGTCAATTATACCTCAATAAAGCTGTTAGAGTTTTATGTTTCAAAAAACAGAGAGTCTGGTGGTAGTTTAATAGTAACAAAACTTAAATTTATAAGCAGTGACTAACAATTATTAATAGATTTGGAAATGGAAGTGAAACACGACTCTTACAGCGATGGAGTAAAGAATTAGGTCAAAACTGTTTACTATGGTCAAAAAATATTGGTTTAAGATCTGGGATCACTCTTTGGAGAAAAAAATTAGGGTTGTTGACATTTTATAACTGGTAGAGGGTGAACAAGACTGATGCCATCTTTGCCTTGCCCGCCATGTTGACTCCTGTTTAACCTCATTTATTTGCTTCACTGACCAGTTATAGATTAAATATAGGGCAAGTGTAACAGGAAACAGGGTTTATGGAATAGATGACTTATCACAAATCCTGGTGTCAGCTAGTCTACACACAAGCATCACAAGATCCCTTCTTCACAGATCACAGGAAACTTATTTTTCTTAAGCTATTTCTTTGAAGTTATTCTGAGTAATCCTGCTTTTACTATATAAATCTTGCCAAAAGCCAGAGAGAAAAAGAGAGCTCTCATCTGCTATAGACATCTGATTTTTCACTGTGTACAATCTTCTCTGTATGTAACCTATCCTTTAATAAAATTCCTCGTAAGCCATGTAGATTCCTTGTAAGCCTATCTTATTCTTTGGTCTGAAGTTCCTTCCCAGTTTGGAGGGCATTATACTCTGTAGAGCTAGAGCTAAGGTCTGGAGCTCACAGACCCCTGAGCCATTTCACAAACCCTTCACACACAGGTCTATGAGCTAGGTAACTGGCAAAAAGGTCCTTGGAGCCTTGGTTTAAGTAGGAATAGTCTTTATTCAGCACACACACACTATGAGCTAAGCAGTCCACAGAGAAACTCAGAAACTCAACTGCTACTGGCAAAATCCAAAGAAAAACTGAAACTGAGCAGCTGCCAGCAGAGTAAACATGCACTATATTTAGATGCTTAGATGCCAGCTCTGCCAGCCAGCACTGCTTCACAAACTCAAGAGCACACAAAAGTGATTAACTAGAAAGATACATGGGTGCACATGCACACTAACTGCACCCACACAACTCGTTTACAAGAAATGTGATGTGTGACCCCGCAGCCAGACCTGAGCCGAAGGAGCCTGACTAAATTATTCTATTTTCCCCACATACTCTAACGCCCTTGCACAGCTCATTTTCAAAATGTGGGCAGGGAGGATAAATTAAGCTGCAGTCAAAATTTATACAAAGCAGCAGGAGAATAATTCTTTTACAAATAATGGGTTCTTCCAAATGGCCATGTTGAGGAGTAGAATCAAAGGGCAATGGGCATTGCAGATCTGTAATTACAATGTCCACATGCTGACTTGTAGGCAATCAAAACTTTTTCAAAATCATGGGTATTATTAGTCTTCTTTTAGTACAGTCACAGAAAAGTCACCAATTTGGTATCTTTTAAAAGGACGTAAACAAAAAAAAAGATTAGGTAAGACATATAATAAACAGTAGCAAATATAGAATGTTAGGTACTGTTAAAGCGTGAATGCAGACTAAAGACTCTATGGAACAGAAGGAAGGAAGAGCAACAAGAGAGATGAGTAGAATAAAAGGACCTAAGATAGTAAATTCAGAAGAAATTATCATTCAGAGAGTTTAAGGATGGAAACGGGAAGAGCAAGAAAGAGAAAGAAAGATTATAAAATCAGAGAGAAAGCAAGCAGACCTGAGGAAAGGTTTACATTTTAACCTCTAAAGTGAGGTTTCCAAATGGAGAATAGGAAAATAAAGGTCTTTATAAGACTAAACAAAATATTCCACTCACTGTTTAATTTTTAAAATATTAAAGTTAGTTTGTTCTACCAGAGCTATGGAGCTTAAAAGTAATCAAAGGGAAGAATATGACATATATGTTTAATATGAGCTACATGCTTCTATTTCAAACCACCCACCTGGGGCTTCTCCTGTTGAGTCTGTGTGTAAATGTTGTAGTTACAAATACACAATGCATCATCTATTCTACTTCCCTAATAGTGCCATGGTCGTTTGGAAGGACCTATGATCTAGGAAAAGGCTTATTTCCCTGTGCTCTCTATGAGCTCTTGGCTGCTGTTTAGGTTTTCTGCTCTGTTCTTGCCATCACCATGGGAAGCAAGGGCCACCGAGAAGAAGGAGTAATAAAGAAAATCAATAACTTCTGTAAATCTCTTTAAGAAACAGAGAATGAGACAGTCATTTCTTTCTGCCAAATAAATTCTTGCAAAAAATGGCATCATATAAAAAAACGTATCTGCAGTGCACAACAGCTTTACCCTACTGGAATCAGAATTATTCGTTCACTTTATCTCTGAGTGATGTAGTTAACTCGCAACTGAAAATTATGAACGTTTGATATAATTATTGGTAACTAATACCTCCTGGATTATTCCAAAGCCTGTTTCAGGCTTCTAAAATACATACATCCAGCAAGTACTTATTAAGCATCCTCTATGTGTCAGACCCTCTTACATAGTACTTGTCTCAGTGGAACATTTACTCCAAAGAAATTCCAGGTTATACACGAGGAAACAAGCAATATAAATAAAATAACTATATCTCATGATTATATATTCTGGGGATGTCTCATTAAATGGATGTGAGGATGATGAGAAAGATATGGATTTCTCATGCAAGATTTTGGCTTTATATATAAATTGACATTTAGGGAAAATTATGTTATTGGGAGTTGTTCTGTACAATTTAAAAAGATTTGGGACGGCCCTGTGGCGCACTGCTACAGTGCGCCGCTTGGGAAGTGCGGCGGCGCTCCCACCGAGGGTTCAGATCCCACGTGCAGACTGGCCGCTCACTGGCTGAGCGAGGAGCGGGGGCAACACCGAGGGTTGCGATCCCATTGCCAGTCCCGGTCTGGTACGGGCGCGACACTGAAGGTTGTGATCCGTTGCCGGTCACGAAAAAAGACAAAAAAAAAACAAACAAACAAACAAATAAAACGATTATGCCATGGGCTGACTATTGTTTCAATTGTGTTCACGGCTTTGTTCGTTTGTCATATGGTAAGCATGGAGTTTCAGTCATTCTGTTAGACGCTGGTGATAAAAGTTTTCGCATGTACCTCAACCTGTCCTCTGGTAGCCAATAAGATAAAGTTTTATAAGACAAGTGCTGCAAGTGTAGGCAATTTAAGAAAAAGTTCACAGTGTCTCAGTCTCTTTAGTGTTGCTGTAACAGAATACCAAAGACTGGGTAATTTATAAAGAAATAGATTTATTTGGCTCATGATTTTGGTGGCTGAAAAGTCCACGATGAGGCAGCCCATCTGATGAGGGCCTTCTGCTGCTTCAACTCATAGCAGAAGGCAGAAAGGGAAATAGGCATGTGCAAAGACATCACATGGCGAGAGAGGAAGCAAGAGAGAAACAGAGGAAGCCAAACTCTTTTTAACAACCTGCTGTCACAGCAAATAATCCATGCCCACCTGAGCTATAATTCACTTACCCACTATAAAGGTCATTCATTTATTCATGAGGGATCTGCCCCCATGACACAAACACCTCCCACTGGGCCCAACTTCCTAACACTGCCACATAGGAAATCAAATTTTAACACGAGTTTTGACAGGAACAAACTGCATCCAAACTATAGCACTTGGGAACTCAAATTTACACTATGAGCTAAACGTTTTCATTTATTTTATTTTATTTTATTTCATTTCATTTTTTTGATGGCTGACCAGTTCAGGGATCCGAACCTGAGACCTTGGTGCTACCAGCATCACACTCTCCCAAGTTAACTAACTGGCTGGTCCCATGAGCTAAAGGTTTAACTCTTTGTGATAATTTGTATTATTTTTTTAAATTATTTACTGCCGGATTTTAGAAGGGTTATTCTATTCTGCTCTATTGACATCAGGAGCGGCTATATGCCTTGCTTTGGTCAATATGTCATTTGGGCAGATTTAAGAGCCAGCTGATAGTTTGTGACATTTCTTTTTTTTTGCTAAGTGACCCTCAGAGTTCTAGACGAAGACGCTCCCTCAGATTGGTTCTGGTAGGAAGATGTCTTGCGCTGATCGATATGTAACATGAGTAAGGGGAAACAAAACAATAAAAAACAAACAAACAAAAAATAATTTGGTTGTCGTACTCCACTAAGATTTGGGGATTATTTTTTCTATCATTTTGGCATCGTTTTTTGTTTGTTTGTTTTTTTGATTCATAAACTCACTATAAGCTTAACTTGCTTTGAAGAAAAATATCCCTACATATGTGCCTTGTAAATTCAGACCTCCTGCGTAATTGATAAAAAGGTAAGCAAACAGAAAAATTACACAATTTTGAAGATTCAACTGAATAACTTAATTCTCCCTTGTACTCTGAAGTTTACATAACCAGTGCTAAACTCAACAGGCTTATATAGGTCTCTGTATTTCATTTTAATGAAACTTGTATCCCAAACTCGATAAGCTTCTTAAAGGTAAAAACCATAGTTTATGCCTCAACTGCAAGTGTGTCCACAAACATAACTGCCACCATTCTCAATAAGCATTTATTAAAGTACAATGCCATCTAATCAATTTTTTTTCTAAAAAAGAAAGATGTATTTGCATGAAAAAGAAAATGCATGTTGAATAATAACAGCAGAGGTAGGAGGAAGAGAGAATAAATATGTACTAGAGATTTCCATTAAAAGGAAAAAAAAAGAATAATGCAGGAAATTTAGAAAATTATCATAGGAGACTTGAGAAAAAAAATAGAAGAGGCAGTTTTAGAAAACAGTTAATAAATGAGCATGGAGCAAATTAATACTGTCTTTTTAATAATAGCTACTAATTTTTGTTGTTTTACTTATTTAAATTATTAAATAGAGAATAGAAACATTTGCATTTATTAATAATGTTTCACAATTACTTTCTCACTTGAAAATTGGTCATATAAAGTATTTAAGTGTAAAGACGTAATGCATGTTTGAATGTCCAATCTGTAAATATTGTGAGAGGAAACTTGGTGACAGCTGCCTTATGTGGTTTTTATCCTAGAATTAATTATGTTCATTAAGGAAGACTATCTTAAAAATTTTAAGTGACAAGTGTTGGGAAATTTCTCTAATTCTGCCAGATACTTCCAGCTCTCTCTGCCCCCAGCCCTTAGGAATATCAGTTTTATTTATCCACTTAAATTTTATGTTACTGTCCTATTGGCATTTAGAATTTTTTTTTTCTTCCCTCCCTTCTTTCTTTCCTCTTATCCTTCCTCTTCTTAAGAAATTTTCCATCACATATTTAAACTTAGCAGCCAGACTGTCACTACTTAAATATAAATCCTCAACATCAATTTGCTTACCCAAGAAATAAGATAGCTTTAACATTTACAAGCAAAACTGTAAAGCTTTTAATTAACTGTAAATTTAAAAATAATTTAATAAAGCACAAATCCATTGAATTCAGATATTTATCAAATTTAGCCTAGACATTCAAACTACCAGCACTTTCAAAACATTTATTTTTGTTCAGTACTAAAATTAAAATATGGGTATTGTTTTATAATTTTTTAAATAACAAAGCAAATTTGGATGAAAATGAGCTATTGCTTTTAAGATTTGAAATTTATTTTATTGATTTTTTAAAAAATAATTAGAACAATAATATAGTAATATTTAAAAAATACATTAACACAGCAAAGTTTTCTGAGTTGTATTCTGTTAAAAGTACGGATAAAGTGACCTTTCTCAGTTCCTCATTTAAATTAACAGCTTAAAGGGTAATCCTGTGAAGTAGAGGACTTTTGGATTATTTATGAGTGTATTGCTTTTCTAGGGAGTTCTATACACACAGTTGCACTTCTCTTTTTGACTTTGTCTGTTGAGTGGCAGACAACTCCATGAACAAGATTACACATAAGGACATTCACCAAAACCCATACCATTCTTACGAGGAAGGGCAGCAAGGGCCAGAAAAACTGCAGCAGGGCTAATTACAGCTTTCAAATGGCCATCATTTAACTATGTCACCATTTAAATTCAAGTAATGTATCTCTTTATAAGCCCATCATATTTCATTAGTTACCACAAACTGCTCCTTTGAAATCACAGTCATCACTTGGTTTTTCTCTTTTCACATATTTCAGATACTTAGTACTTAAAATGACCCTTATGGTTGATAGTGCAGTAAAGGTATTTTACTGATTGGGTAAACAGATTCACATTTTGTGTGTGTGTGTGTGTGTGTGTGTGTGTGTGTGTGTGTGTTTCAATAAAAAAAAAAAAACTTTTCAGATTAACATTTTAAACCTAACATGTTTGTTGCAAAAGGACACAAACTTTACAGACTTTTGAAATTTTCTGATTCTCAAATTTCTGTTGCATTTATGACATATAAATTAAACTATGTAAATTAAATATCAGATTAATCTGATATTTAATTTACATAGTTTATATAGTTTAATTTTATATATATATACATAAAATAGTTACTAATACACCACAGGACATATATAGGACATGCCATACTCAACGCACAAGGCACTGTGGATTTTTGAATTAGGATTTCTATCCCAGAAGTCTTTTTTAAAATGTATTTATTTATTTTTATTGAAAAATGATTGTACATATTTGTGGGGTAGAGTTGAATACCAATATCTATGTACAATGTGTTATGATCAAATCAGGATAATTATCAAGTTCATCATTATAAAATATAATCACCCGTTGTGTCCATTAACCAATTACTTGCTAACCCCCTCCCCTCCCCCTTTCCCACCTCTAGTAACCACAGTTCTGTTCTCTTCTTCTGAAAGTTCAACATATTGTGATTATTTATGCTTTCTCTTCTTTCCTTTCTTTCTTCCCTTCTTTCTTTTGCTCCTGGCAGCTCTGTATAGGGCCTTTGGATCAGCTGTTGAGCCTGGAACAAGCCTGCATGGATACTGCAGGACCCAGCAGCTCTCTAGAGGTGTACTGTGGTAGGGAAAGCTGCTATCCAATCAGCTGGTGGCCCTGGAGTAGGCCTACACAGGTGCTGCAAGTCCTGGAAGCTCTGTGGGTGGCACCTGATCAGCTGTTCAACCTGGTGCAAATCCGTGAGTGTGCAGCTAAGCCCAGCAGCTCTGTAGAGATCTACTTTGGAGAGTCAAGACTCTACCCTGTCGGCTTTTGGTCTGAGAGCAGGAATACACTAGTGCGACAGGTTCTGGCAGCTCTGGAGAGGGCCATCAGCTATTGAACCTTTAGCAAACCTTCTTTCTGCCTGATTGCAAACCAGCCCCTACAGCAGAGCAGAGGCTGGATGCCCTGCTCTGCTCTCTACAGTGCCATTCGCATCTTCTGAGCTTCATAAGGATCTCATCACTCTCCTGGTGCTCTGAAGCTTATTTCCTCAGTTGTTAGGCCAAAATATATTTGTCTGTTGTTTTGGTCTTTTTTTGTGGGGGGTACTAGCTCCAGACGTCATTGGTTGGCAATCTTGGTGGCGGTGGTGGTGGTGGGGGGGGACCCATATATGCCACAATCAGGTAGGATAATTTTTTTGCTAAATCTCCCCCAAAATAAATGAGCATGATAGTTTCAGCATACATAATTTGTAGACCAGTCACCTAAAATATTACAATTTAATATGTAAAGCACTGTCAGATAAAATGCTGCTGTTATAATTCATTTGTTTAGTGAACCATCTCTTCATTCATTTATCAAGCACTTATTTACATTATGCAGAGAGACAGAGCAATATTATAGAGAAGAAAATATACTAAAATTCCTAGAATCCTTGATCATTTTGTTATGACAATTTTAGAACATAAAATGAGACAATGTTCAAGTGCAAGTTATAATTGTGGTAGTCAAGTAACACAAATTAATAGTTTGTTTATTACCACAGTTTTAGAGCTTTGACAAAGTGTGAACACTGAAAATCAGTGAAGATATGAATTATACAATGAAAATAATTGTCTCATGCTTATATGATCCACAGTAGGTCTTAATAAGCTGTATGAGGGTTCTTCAAAAAGTTCATGGAAAGATTAATATTATCTTAATTTTACTTTTCCACAAACTTTTTGAAGTACACTTGTATGTGAAAAGTGTCAATAGGATATGGTCATTTCCATGCTTGTCAGAGAAATTGACCTTCCCTTATTGCCCCTTCCCTACTTAGGTTGTCTACTGGGGTTTACAGGAGTTAGGAGTAGGAATATTAGGAATAGGAACTGACAGTGCAGAATCTAAAACAGCTCACAGAAAGGGGAGAACTTTCTACCCTCCTTCACCTTGCTCTCTGGTCCTCCTCCTGCTCCCTTTTTCTTCCACTGCCTGGTGGAGTTCATTTCTTTCTCCTTCTCAGCCCATATCTTCTTTCCTCTTTAGGAGATAAAACACTTGCTTTGCAAAAATGCATTTATACTATCTTTTCCACACTTAGGTCAATAGCTTTATTTGAACTTTATGTACTGCCTTTGTGTTACTTTAGGGTATTAGAAAAAACGTATAACAGAAACAAAATACAGAAAATTCACAGATTAATACTTTGTAATATAACTCTGCCATAATTAAAATAATCTATTTAACAAAATAAGAACAGTTCATATAAGACTGTAAATACTTATTCTCTGCAAATGAAAATTGTGGAGGATATTGTATTTCAATAATTTTTAAGCATTTTCTGTAGCCTATAGATGATACAAAAACATTTCAGCCAAATACACAATATGTTAAATAGTTATTATTTTTTTCCCTCACAAGTTACAAAATATACTCTTGAGAGTTAGACGTTGTTAATGTTGATGAAGGTAGTGAATGACTGAGTCAAGATTTTAATCCAGGTATAAATAATTTCCATGACATCATTCTTCCCACTTTCCTGCTCTGCTTCTGAAAGCACTGCATTTTTAATTTGTGGCAGGGAGGTGCATGGAGGGACATTATCATCTAGTTTACTTAGAAATATTTTTTTCTCATTTTACTTATTTTGATACCTAATGGGAAACTTAGTTGACTTCATGTTAGCAATGTCACAAATATCATATCATTGAAATATATTTACTACCAGTCATTATATTGCTATACATGACAACTAATCATTGCCAGCATTAGTGGGTGTATTAGTCCGTTTCTGTTGCTTATAACAAAATACCTGGACTGGGTGATTTATTAAGAAAAACAAAATTTATCACTTACAGTGTCTGAGGCTGGGAAGTCCAAAGTCCATCTGGTGGTGGCAACAGTGACCCAGGGGTCTCACATTACAAGATGGTGGAAGCAGAGAGAGTGGAGAGATCAGAGAAAGAGACAGATTCTCCTCTGTCTTCTTTTAAAGCCCTCAGAACCATGCCCCTGACCACCATTTTTAATCCATTCATTACAGCATGGTCCTACAATCTAATCACCTCTGCAAAGCCCCACCTTTAAATTACCATAATAGGATTTCTCACCTTCAGCAGTTACAATGGGGATTAAGCTTCCAATATATGAAATTTGGGGGACAAAATTAAATCAAACTGAAGCAGCGGGTAAGTGGCCTTGGCAAACTAACCAGTCATTTTTACTTGGAAAGATTTTATTTTTCATCCCCCTTGTTCTTGGTTTTGTTTGTTGTTTGTTGTTGTTGTTTTCGTCTTGTTTTGTTTGTTTAAAAAGTCTCCCCACAACTCAATATAGATGGAATCGACAGTCACAGTGTCTCACCTCTCAACAAAGGGGCAGTCTTAGGACTTAGGCAGAGTGCATTAGAATTCTGTACTCACAAGATGGGCCAGTGAGATTCTTCCTCAAAATACTTTAAGTAGAGCCAATGGTAAAGACGCACCGACTTGTTCCTTGACAGCAAAGCGTTAAACAAAATTGGTCTCAAACTGCTGGTGGCTATCTTGCTTGGCAACAAGGAAGAATGATAGCTGTAAAATAAAACCAAAATATAAAAGAAAGCAGAGATAGAAGGCTCTGAAATGACCATTTAAGACACTTGATCTGTTGGTGCCTGAAGTTGTTCTCAGAGCACAGGCAAATTCCCAAGTTTTGCTATTTAAGTTATGTTGTGTTATTTTGTCACTGGTAACTGAAAGAGTTTTGAAAAACACAGCAATTAATATATAAAAGTATACTTTTAAAGTAACAGCATATTAATAATAGTATAAACTAAGTAGAATTGGGGACAATTATTCACTTACTCTCAAAATATTAACTACATCATATGATAATTAAGAGGTGATTAATTATACTAATAGATAGTGCCTTTGAGGATTTAGACTGTAAACTTCTCAAACCTGTTATTTTAGAGAATTGGTAGAAAATCAATCTGGATATCTGGATATTGGAATAGATTCATTATTTATGAAAAGACCACTTATTCTATTTTGTGTTCAATTTCTTTTAGTTTTTGTAGTTAGGAAAATGGAAAGGTATAGATGACACTAAATTATCTAGAGCATAAAATGCCTAATTCATTAGAGTAAATAATAAAAAGTTATTGATTTTGCGTATTGGCAGAAAGTGTCAGATTTTTATTGATTTGTGCAAGTAAAAGAAGTATAGGAACTTATTTAGGGACAAATTTCACATAACTTTTTAAAGAAGAAGGTCAGAATATGATGGCTGAGTTTATCAAGGTGCTCATCTGGTCCAGAAAACTCTTAAATATGCTGTCATAGCTCTGCTGAGTGAGCAGCATTTCACAACCCAGTCCTGGACCATGTAATTAGAACAGGACAGTTATAGGGTTTGGGAGGTGATGGAAGGTTGTTGATAAAACTGCATCTACAATTACACTTTCCTCTTTAAGGTTCTTTATTGCACCCAAATTGGTTCCTTCATTCATTCATGTAAGGGTTAAATTTCTGTTAAATTTTATACTTTTTTATTTTAAATTACGGATTTGTTTAGAAATTTTTGAAATTCATGAAATTATTAAGAAAATAAAAATGACCTTTGATTCCACCAATCAAAGACAATCAGGTTATTAAAGGTGTCTTGATCATTCTTCTGTACATGGGTATTACTCTCACTTCCAATTGGGATCAACTGAGGTTACAACATAACATCCTGTTAGTGAAGAACATTTCTAGCTATAAGTAATAGCAAAACATACAACAGTGACTTAAACAAGCAGGGCTTAAGAAGAAACTGTTAAGACAGGCTCTTTTCATCTTCGTATTCCTCCATTCTTATAGTAAGGTTTTGTCTTTATTTATAACATCGTGTATTTTAAAGATGGTTGCTTGTCCCGGAAAGCATCACTTCTACGTTCTAGACAAGAGGAAGAAAGAAAGGCATATCCCAAGCAAGTCTGTCATTTTTTCAGAAGCTTTCCTTTCTTGTCTTTCTGTAGCTTGAGTTTCTCAGAATCAGAACCTGCATATAGTAGGACCTGAATAATTATTTTGGAAAGTAGTCACATGGAAGAGGGATAGAGAAGGGTTAAGTAGCTAAGACGGAGAAGTCAACCCAAGGGATCATGATTAATCTGGTTACTGCTGTGGACAACTAAGCTACAATCCCACTGTACAAAAATACTCTGAATATTCAATACAGAATTTTCTCTCTGAAAAGAGAAAAATCCTATTTATCCAGTGACTCCTGGTTCCCATCCCCACTGGACTGAGGTGATCCCAGAGATAATTAACTCCCTCTGACTTCACTATTAACTGTATGAGCCAGAGGAGCTGAGTGGCCATGGTCAGGGACTCCACACAGTGTGAGCACAGTAGACAACAAACAAAAACTATTAGCCCATTCCAAACTAGATTTAATGGAACTCTACTGATCACTTATTATTTTTATTTGTTTATCACTATATTTCATCAATCTTTCTGAACCTAGGCCAGTATTTCACTGCATTTTCATATTATAACTTGTATTTTATCCATTATTACAAATAATTTAATTTTCTGTTACATTTGTTTAGTAATGGTTACCCATTTCCTTTTCCATGTTTATCAGACATATGATATCAATTCCCAAATATATTGTTTGAATTTTTCTTTTTTATACAAAATTTAAAACTTTAAAAAACATTGATATTTGCTTTACAGCATAGCATTCACATTTCACTTATTCAAAAAAAGTTAATGTTCCTTAGCAAATTTGTATTCTCTTTTTATCTTTATATAGATGCTTCATAATTAAAAAAAAAAAATACTAGCTTACATTTTATAATTTTTATAGTTTTCTTACGATTAATTAGTGTATTTCTCACAGTATGTTTTCTAACTAGCTATTGCCATTATAAAAAAAGTTATTAATAATCTATAAACCTAGTCAACTTCCTCAACTCGCTTACTAGTTTCAGGCTCTAATTGGATTTTCTTGGGAATTGAGGTAGACAAACTTTCCACAAGTTGCAATTATTATTTCTGATTTTTGCTTCCTGCATTTACCAGCTTCAATGAAAAATTTGAATAATAGTGATGAGAACAGACATCTTTTTCTTATTCTTGACTTTATTGAGAATGACTCTAGCACAACATGTTCTGTAAGCTACTAATGCGTATGTATAAAAAAAATTATTGGCCAAATAGATTGAGGAAAATGAAGGTTAGGCACACTGGAAAAAGGCCTGGCAACTAGTCACATAAAGTTGAGATATTATTGTTTTTATTATTTCCCTTTATCTCCATATCTCTTTTATTCCCTGCAGCAAATTCCCAAATAGCATTTTAGTGTGTTTAATATACACCTACAGAGGAATTATCATGCTATTTTGTCGGGCCTTAAAAACTAACGCCACCTTAAGTGACATTACAAGCGGCACCATTATGGGCCCACAAGGGCATATTAACGTGGCAGCCTAAGATGGCGCCAGGAGGAAGTCCGGTGGGAGTGTCTGTGGGAACCTTGCCTTAGCCCTTATTGGCCAAA
Source organism: Galeopterus variegatus (assembly GCF_000696425.1). Lineage (NCBI taxonomy): Eukaryota > Metazoa > Chordata > Mammalia > Dermoptera > Cynocephalidae > Galeopterus > Galeopterus variegatus. The sequence continues at coordinate 116,502 of NW_007731428.1, read as the reverse complement.
TACACACTTCCGCTCTAGTGAACACTGCGTGATTGCAATAGCTAGGCATTGAGACAGGATGCACGCTCTCCTAAACTTTAAGCTGATTGGAGGATGTAAAAACCTCCCTTCCCCATTTGCCTTTAAAAGCAAGTGCTTGTGTGATAATAAAGGGAACTGCTTGACAGAACCCCCGCCGTGTCTGAGTGTCCTTTAACAGGCTGGTTGGGGCCGGTGGCTGTGCTCACCTCTCTTCACGGCTCTCTTCCCCCATCTCCTCCTAACGGGTCTGGAGGGAAAGAGGAATCTAGGCCATCTGCTCACCTACCAGAAGGGACACCTAGGGAGAGACTGAAAACGAGGCTAGGGCTGTTTGGGTCGGCCAGCGGCTGACCCGACACTGTTTTAATCTAATAATCCCTTGTCAGTTTTAGATATTTCAAGTATTGTCCACTGATCTTTGTTAGTTTTTCTACATTATGCTTAATTAAAGGAAATATTTAATTTTAATATAATCAAATTAATCAATAATTTTGCTTTTGATGTTTAAGTAAATCCTTACCATCTTTAATTGACCACCAATGTCACAAAGACAATTCTCTATATCGTTACTGTTAATTTTATTGTTTTACACTTAGGCATTTATACATCTAATATTTTAGATGTATAACAATTGTGAGTTTGATTTGCATTCCCTGATTATGAATGTTGGCACTTTTTAATATAGCTCTCAGACATTTGTATATCTAATTGGAAAAATATTTATTCAGATTCTTTGCCTATTTTTAAATCAGATTATTTGTTATTTTGCTATTGATTTGTAGGACTTAATCATATATTTTGGATATAAACGCCGTACAGAACATATGGTTTGCAAATATTTTCTTCCCTTTCATATGTTGCCTTTTCATTTTGTTAATTGTTTCCTTTAGTGTGTGAAAATTTTTACTTTGATGTAGTCCCATTTGTTTATTTTTGCTTTTATTGTTGCCTGTGCTTATGGTCATATGAATATATTGAAAAATCATTGCCAAAATCAATGCCAAGGTTTCCCATTATGTTTTCTTCTAAGAGTTGTATGATTTTGCATCTTACCTTTATGTCTTTAATACATTTGAGTTAGTTTTATATATGGTGTAGGATAAAGTTCCAGTTTTATTCTTTTGCTTGTGGATGTCATTTTCTCAACACAATTTATTGAACAGACTATCTTCCTGCATTGCATACTCCTGGTGCCTTTGTTGAAGATTAGTTGACCATATATGCTTGGGTTTATTTCTGGGTTCCTTATTCTGTTCCATTGGTCTAGGTTCCAATTTTAATGCCAGTACCATACTGTTTTAATTGCTATAGATTTGTAATATAATTGGAAATGAGGAAGTGTGATGCCTCCAGCTTTGTTCTTCTTGCTCAAGATTGCTTTATCTATTCAGCATCTTTTGTGGTTCTATACAAATTCTAGGATTATTTTACTATTTTTGTGAAAAATGTCATGGGAATTTTGATAGGGATTGCATTGAATTTGTAGATCACTTTGGGTAATATGGACATTTTAAGAATATGAATGTTTCCAATCTATGAACATGGGTTATCTTTCTATTTATTTGTGCCTTCTTCAATTTCTTTCTTCAATGTTTTATAAATTTCAGTGAACAGATTTTTCACCTTCTTTGTTTAATTTATTCCTGAGTTTTTTGCTTGTTTTGTTTTGTTTTCTTTTGCTGCTATTGTATATGGAATTGCTTTCTTTATTTTTTCCAGATAGTTTATTATTAGGATATAAAAACACAATTGGTTTTTGTATGTTGATTTCATATCATGCAACTTTACTGAATTTGAATATTAGTTCTAACAGTTTGTTGGTGGAGTCCATGGGAACCAGCCTGGGTTCATGGAAGCTGACTTAGCTCTGGGACAGGTCTTGAGCCTGATTCTGCAGGGTCTGAACTGGTGTTATTTTGATGGGCCTGGAGCATGAGGCCATGGGACAGGGCTTGGGTCCTGTACCCATGAAAACCAGCCTGGAGTCTATTTCTGTAGAGGTGACCCTAGATCCTGAGTCTACAGGGGCTGACCTGGCTTCAGGATCTACTAAGGCAGCCTGGATGCTTAGTGAACTGGAGCACATCTGAACCTAGAGCCTGAGTCCATGAGGACAGGCTTGGAGGCTGGATCTGCAGGTGCTGGCCTAGAGGCTAGGTCTGTGGGAGCTGGCCTAAAGCCCAGGGCTACAGGAGCTGGCCTGTCTCTGAGGTGGTCCTGGAGGCTAGGTTTTCAGGGGTTGACCTGAGTCTTAGGTCCGAAGGATTGGTCTGAAGCCTAAGTCTGAGCGGGAAGTCCTCGTGTCTGTGTCCACAGGGATTATCCTAGTGGGAAACATGGTTGCCAGCCTGGACTTGATGTTTGCAGGTGTCAATGTGGCACTCAGTTCACAGTTACTGGCATGGTGTCTGGGGCTGTAGATGTCAGCTTTGACACCAGGATTCACTGGAGTGATCCTGGTGTTGGGGTTCATGGTAAAGTTGACTATTTTCACTTCACTATTCTTAACTCTCTCGGTGTGTATCACTCTCTGCCCAAGCTTAGAGGAGAGTGATACAGACTGCTTGAAAATATCCTTCCTATCCTCTTCAATGCATGTTTTCTCACTTCTATGCTACACCAGGTGCTACAATCTCTTACCTGGATTCCTTAGCTCTTGTGAAGGTATTTTCATACACGGGTAGTTGCTCCTATTGATGTTTCTGTGAGGGGAGGAGTGCTGGAAAGTCCTGTTCTGCCATTTTGCTGACATCACTCTCTCCATTAATTTCTGAACATATCCTCCCCTTTCTTCCTTTTTTCTCTTTGCTTTATTAGTGTGCATCCCGTATTACTTGTATGTTTGCACTTGTATTGCTATCCTCCATATATCTTACATCCCTTTTATTTTTGACATCATTAATGCTTTCCTGATGCCCAGAAGGATGTATGCCTTAAATTGTTCTTCACCTATATCTATCTCATTATTTGTGCTATCAATTGTATTCTTTGATTCCACCCCTATGTATATTCATCTATTAGTAGTACTAGGTTCTTGTTCTTATTCGTGTTTCAATATCTTCCCTAATCTCTGTATAAATATTTTTTGGGTATGTTTTAAGTTCTTCATATGTCTTTCTTCTATACTCATTTAGGATAAGCTGTCAACTATACTCTTTAATTTGGGTAGTTATACATTTAGGTATTTAATTATTCTCTTTTTTAAGGTAGTAGTTTTTAAGGGTTATCAGCTACTTTTTCGGGAGTGTGGACTGGAAAGTTACTTAAAACCAGGGATCAGTCCTTAGAGGCCTTTGAATTTAGAGAAAAGGAGCAGGAAAGAGCCCTAGAGGAGGAAGCTCCAGATACCATAACCGATCACCTTGATCACTTCTTCCCTTGTGTAATTCCTTTTATTCATCAGGCAAGTGTTCTTTTCAGAGTTTTACTTTAAATCTTTTGGGAGATATAAAATTGGAAGAAGGAACTCACCCAAATCTGGAAGCTTGCAGGGGCCACTGAAGACCATTACCATATGCATCAGGAATGCTACTGATGTTCTCTTGAACATAACAGAAAGGATATGGAGAAAGCAAAGGGCAAGACTTTAAAGATCTATCCTGCAACCCACTGATTTCATTGCTGCCTATTACAGCCCACATTCCTAAAACCCAAAACCCATATAAAATTAATTTAAGATAGTTTTCAATTTACTCTATCACACTTTTTTTCTTTGTCCTTTTTGAGGCTGGCCGCACCGCGCTCAGCCAGTGAGTGCTCTGAGCGCACCTGTCATCCCTATATAGGGTCTGAACCCACGGCGGGAGCGCTGCTGCACTCCCAGCTCTGCACTCTCCCGAGTGCGCCACAGGCTCGGCCCTACTCTATCACATTTTAATGTACGTAAACTGTGGCCATTTAATAAGTAAACACAAGAAAATAATAATATATAACAATTCTAACACCCTGTGTCATTAAAATATCAGAAGAAATCTACTTTCAATAACACTCATCTTGTAAGAACATATTTTTTTTTACATAATATTATATATCGGATGCCTGTGTTTTTCTTCTCAAACTTCTTATATTTTGGTAATTAATATTTTTTATAAATATTCTTCATACCTCATATCTGAAATTTCTAAGTTATTTAGACTTAGGAATAATAGTTTTAAGAGTCATCACCAGTCTTTTTGTAACATGATTTCCTCATTCCTAGATTCTTTATTCTATTCAGTCAATGTTAGCAATTGTAACTTGCTGATGGTAATACTTTCAACTGTAAAAAAAAAAAAAAAAAAAAAAAAAAAAAGTGACAAAGATATTATTTGTTTACTACTAATAAAGATCGTTTAAAAAACTTCTTGGAGTAATAAAATGTATGAATATCTGAGAAATATTTTTGAAACCTGAAGACTAAATTTGGACCCTGCAGGAGCACTACTAAGTGTTACTTAGTTATTTATAGGGAATTTTTTTCTGTCAGTCAAAGACTAAAATGTTTTAAAATTTTATTTAAAAAATTTATGCAATTAATGAGTAACATTTTTTTCTTATGAGTTAAAAAAAATTCAGTTTCCACCAGTGATTAATACAAAATCTGCTACTTTATACTAATATCAGAAAAGAAAAAATATATATTATGATTAAATAATAAGCCTGACAACAGTGAAATAATTCAAAAGCATTAAGGAAATAAATCTTTTACAAGTAACTACATACTCTGTCAATTTAAGAGATCTATTTTATTGATTCATATAGATTGTTTTTTATTCTTAAAGTGTAATTCCTTCCTACACACTTTCAGAAAAATTTTAATAAAACATCACCTAAACACAAATGTGCTACAATTGATCTGAATGCTGAAACTATTTGAATTTGTTTCAAGTCCAGAGTCTATGAAAAATAAGTTAATTCTTTGAGAATTTTTTAAAGGAAAACTGTCTCTACAGTATAGGCTTCGTGAACATCAAAAGGAGGCATTGTTGTAGAGCCGTATTACAAACAAAATGTAGTACATACATTGCACATAAATTCTTTAATTCATGTGTCATAATAAACTAAATCAGAATTCTAGTAAACTGTCATTGAACATCAAAGTTGATCAATTCATGTTTGGTAAAGAAAAAACAATAAATTAATTAACTAATGAGTTATCTTTCTCTTCACATTTAACCATAATTCATTTTCTGAAAAGTTGTTTAATTGACAATTTTCTAAACTTTAGAATGTTCATTTCTTTTTAAACATATAACATATTTTTAAAAATCTATATCAAATTAGATTTGCAAAATTAAAGTACAATTGTATCTCTTTTGCATTTGATTTTTCAAATAATATTAGATTGTTTTGCTGAAGGCTATAAAATATACTGTTCTATTACTTTTCTATTTTTTTCTGTAGCAAATTACCATACCATGTACTTAGAGGCTCAAAACAACACAAATTTTTTATTTTACAGTTCTGGAGGCCAGAAGCCATAATGGTTCTCACTATGCTAAAATAACAACATCAACAAAGCAGTGTTTCTTTTTGAAGGCTCTAAAAGATAGTTCACTTTCTTGCCTTTTACAGCTTCTGGAAAGTACTTTTGGTTTGTAGCTCCCCTCCTCCAACTTCAAAGCCGGCAATGGTCAGTAGAGTCCTTCTCACAATGCCAACTCTCTGCTTCTGATTCTTTTGCTTTCCTCTTCTACAATTAAAGCCCATTTAGAAAATCAAGGTAATCTTCTTGTATTAAAATTGGGTGATTAGCATCTTTGATTCAATCTGCAACCTTTCTGTGTATTATAACATTTTCCAGGGATCAGGACATATACCACTAAGTTGGGACATTATTTTGTCTACTTCATAAAAATAGAATTTAATGATTAAGTTTATGATCATTAGAAAAAATTTATTGGTCAGTACTATGGGAAAGGCACTATACTAGGAGCTGATGACACATTGTTACATGGTTCTTGATCTCAAGAGGAGTAAGGGGAGTTAATACCCCAGTAAAATACTGTGTTATAAAAGGTATAGTGAGAAGAACAAGATGCTAAGGGCAGAAGAACATAACAGAAGCTCTCATTCTTTAAGAGGAAGTGAAATTGACTTGCTGGGGAAGGTATCTCTCAAAGTGGAGTCCGAAGTAAAAGTTTAAATATCAAAGAATGTTGTTTTGCACGCATGCATGCATGCATACTTATATGAATGGATGTGTACGTGAGTATGTGTATGTGTGTGACTACGTGTGCGTGTGCATACGTGCAATGTAGATCCAGGCAAATGGGGAAGTTTGTGTCACGACCCTGATATGGGATGGCATGGATGGCACATTCTTGTATATACAGTATAAAATGTCTGTATGTTAGTAGGTGGAAAATATTTTTTAGTCAGTGGTAAACATGGCAATTAAGTAGAAATCAAATTGGGAGAAACCTTCCTTTCTTCATGAATATTGAGAATGTTGTCAATTCTGGAGGCATTGATAGATAATCAATTTAATCATACCTAGATATAAGAGTATTATTTCAGCAGATTGGAGAATTAAATGGAAGTTAGGGTGGAATTATGAAGGATGAATTACAAGCTCAGAGTTTGTTGCAGTTATCAAGAGAAAAGAGAATAAGATTCTGAACTAGTTGGCTGTAGAAAGACTTGTGACATGAAACAAGCAGGCTATGACCTGTGAGATCTTCACTATATAAGTATCTATTGTCTCAGGTGTGTGGTCTGAGCAGAGGGTCTACCTCTTTATGGCAAAATGCTAAGTCCACAAGAAAGTGTAAGTTCACTTACACTTTATTGAAAAGTGTAAAGTAGCAGGATTGCATAATGTTTTATTTCACATCATGTTAAATATCATTTACTTCCAAACAAGTGTGGATTGAAATGGTCAAAAGTGTGCCTGCCTTGTCAATTAGGGTAAGTCAAAAGAGTGATTTTTAATGTCCACAGTCTATGTTTATTAACATCTGCTGTGGATCAAATGTCCTCCCAAAATTCACTGGAACTTAATCCACACTCTATGTCGCAGTGCTGAGGGTGGGAAATCTTATTACGGTAAGTGAAAGGTGGGGCCTTTAAGAGATGATCAAATTGTGAGGACCATGCCCTGGTAAATGGATTAATCCATTGATGATTTAACAGTGGTCATGGGTATGGTTATCATGGCTTTATAAAGACAGCAAGTGAGAAGTGAGGAGTTATTCTCTCTTGCTCAGCCATTTCACCACGTGACAACCTGTGTCACTGTAGAGTCACCACCAAGAAAAAGTTCTTCACCAGATGGGTTCCCTGGACTTCAGACTTCCCAGCCTCTGCAACTGTAAGCAATAAACATTGTTTCTTTACAAATTATCAAGTTTAAAGTATTTTTGTTATAAGCAACAGAAATGAAGTAATACAACATCCTAACTATTTCCTACAGTAAAAATTTATGGCTAGATTATTTTAAGTCTTAAACTATAGAAACCATTTTTCCTCTTCTCTCTCTAGAGAATCCTGGCATTTTCACTAGTATAGGAAGATTATTTTATTTGCTCTGTGTACCAAAAATGTAACTGTATTTACTCTATTAGCTGTACTTGCTCTTCTAATTGAAATCCTGCCTTTCATGTACTGAGGGAGAGGTCTTGTGTTGCCAGGGATATGGGAAGTGCATAAATTCAATATGCCAAAATTATATTAAGCAACAGGTGGCCTTTGCCAAATTTCGGTAGAAGTTGTAACAGAACAAATATGATAGGAGAATGCCTAAACTTTTCTCAACCTGCCAAGAGATATGATGGAGTAGTGAGCTTCAAATTCAGCAAACTGAAGAGGAGCAGTCTGCTAAAAGAGCAGTCAGATTTTACTTAAGGAAGGAGGTGGAATGGGAATTCTGTGAAGAGGTTGAGAAAAGATAAGTTTTTTTTTTTTTTTTTTTTTTTTACTATTTGATTCAAAAGGTGAGTTTTTACAGCACTATAAATTGGGTAAGTAGAGAGGCAAACTTGTAATGAAAGAGGATAAACAACAAAAGTTGTAAGAATAGAAACTTGGGATAGGAAACACAATTACTGAATTGCATTTGGTATCACATTCTAGGCTAACAGAGATGAGAAATACTATGAAAAACATGTTTTTGAACAGTAGAGAATCCAGGAATTATTTTGTTTCAATTAATGCATAAGGTCTTCACTTAAGTTTTTGAAATAGAACATTGATAGGAAATTGTTCAATGCATCTGAAAATTATGGCAATAAAGTTGTTGCACTTTAAATATATAGTAATGAGTCTATGTCTCATTAGGTTTGGGATTTATCAAGAACAGAATAATTTTCATATCAGGACCACCAACATCTTGTTTAGTGCTCACAGTGGGAAAAATTTAAGAGCTAAATTACCTGTTCTAAGTAAAGATTTATTGAATAAAATACATGAATAAATGATTACAAGTCCATATATGCATTCGAAAAGTATTATTAATCGACAACCATTTATTGTCCTATGCTCAAAAGTAAAGTACTGAACAATGGCATTATAGTCTATGTATTGCCATATTGGTGAGATATGGGATTTTTCAACATTGATAATAATTTGTCATGATTATTGCACAATAATCAGGTAGAAGTTGAGAACATATGGTAAGATTTTTCTTGAGTTTGTATTTTTATGCATTCATTTCTCCAATATAAATATATAAATACATAATTATATACATATGTAATATATGTGGATACATTTCACATGTGGAAGAGTGCATTCATATGCACAAATGTGATTTAAAAAATATTTTTGTTTTCTTTTTGCTTACATACTAAAATGTTAGAATTTGGCTAACTAGTATAACTCTTTCTTCCTATTTAAGGAGAGACACAGTGAGATATCAGAATGATGCCATCTAATGATTTTTAAAAGACTGAGATAGATTAAATGTTATTTTTAAATTTGTCTATTCTAGATAACTAAAAGTCAACAAGAAATTTCTTATTTATTTTTAGCAATTTATACTCTGTTCTTAATATGTTTCAGATACAGTACTTTTTTCTGTGCTAATGAAACTAGAATAACTAAGCTATAGATACCCCGTGTCAAACTTTTCCATTGAAAAGCTTTCAAATACGTATCTGTAAGTTTTACAAATATCTCTTTTATGTTTCCTATCATGGTTGCACTTACTGGCCCCACCACTGTTCTGCAAGTAAGCCTCTGTGGTATGTCCCTACAGAGTGATGTATTTTCTCCTTTTGATATGACCTGTTATAGCAGTATTTTGTATAATATTCAGAATATTTTGTACAATGAAACATTGGAAATTAAGATTACTAGCTACATCTTGGCAAGCAGAATGATCAAATGGAGGAGGCTAGAATTTTGGAAAAGGTTTTAATTGATTATAGGAACTCAGACTTCCCTGTTAATGACATGATACTGGTAATGTTTAAGGATTATGAATTTGAAACTGATAGGAGGAAAACCTTCCCATGCAGTGTTGACCACTGGTGAAATACTACGCATCAGGAAATCACCCAGAAAAATATTGTAGCTGCACCTTAAAATGGACTATATAATTTTATGACTAGTATAACATGTGTTGCTATGAAAGTTAAAACAATGAAGGGTAAAATAAAAGAAGTAATTAAATATTACAACTCAGTGTATTAACCATTCATCTGCAGGAGCAAGAGAAATGCTCCTCTTTAATTGGCTCTTGTTAAAAAAATTATGTTTGAGTTATGCTTTAGTAAGATCTATTTTATTTTTCTGTTGCTAAAACATCTGTGGCTTTGTAGTAGAATGGTTTACAAATGTGTTTAGAAGGACATGCTATTTTAACACTTAATACAATATAGGTACTCAGGAAACCTGTGGCCTTTATTCTGTTTCAGATCCCAGCAGCTTGAGGGTGTAAAATGGTCTATAATCTTACTTGTAACTTCTGTTTCTCTAGTTTTTGCCTCCATTTCCCGTTGTAATTATATGACTTGATTGCTCTCACACAATTTTTCTTTTTCTGGAAGCAACAAAAGATAATATAATTCTGATATAACTCATGACCAAGCTGAAGAATCTGTCCTTGAAATAATCCTAACATGTAAAACCTTTTGGGCTTTTGTGTTGTTTCAATTTGTTTTCTCTTTTGCCCCTTTTTTTCTCATTTTGTGGGTTCTCTAAGTTCTTCCATCGCCTCCTTCATCCCTACCACTCCCATCTCAAACCATCATCAAATCAAATAGTGTACATTTAAATAATGGAATGTATTGTATACTTATATTCTGACTCTATTAACTGAAATTACTAAACATTATTACAACATTGTTTTGGAGTATCATTAAAAAGTTGTAATTTGGAGGAAACCCTAATTGCAGCTATGAAGGCCTCAAACTATGTAAACAAAAGGGAAAAGTGTTCCATTATTATGAAATATTCTGAAAGTAGTCTGTAGGTGATCAAGTTGATCCAACCACTTGGCCTTCTATAAACCTCTGTTTATTTCATTTTAACACTGTAGTTTAGGAGGATCTGATAAATCATCCAGCACAGTGGTGCAGCCAATTCATGAAAGCAAAATCAAATAAGTTAAAAAATAGATAATATGTGACAGTTTAATAAGTAATGGACTAGATCAAGTATACTGTATCTCTTGTGCATCACTAAGTTGCCCTCGGAAATAAGTTTATATCTTATGACTGCTCACAGAATTTTCATAACACTTTATAATGGTTATTTTTTTTATATTGGGTGCCACTTGTATGTCAGAAGCTGTTTTTGATAATTTACCTGTTTCAACTCAATTAATTGTCATAATACATTTGCATAATCAGTATATATTACCTCACATTGTAAGTAAAGTAATTGAAACAAAGAAAGATAAATGCCATGTCCAAGGTCACCCAGCTACTTCCATGTTAGAGCTGAGATTAACTCTCAGGTTGGATTTAATAGTTCTGACTCTTAGTCACTGTGCTTTACAAACGTCCACTGATTTATCAATTTCACTGTAGTATATCTTATATATAGACACCAATATCACAAAATAGATTTTGAGCTCCTTATTGGAAGAAACCCCACCTTAGCCAACTTTACATGCTTTCTCCATGACAGGTATTCATACATAGTAATCCTGACATTTGTTGGCTGCTTCAAATTGGGCAAGCCAATTTATTTCATTGTGCCTCAATCATACCATCTGTAAAATGAGGAATAGTAAGAAATTATGCCTCGTAAAACAAACGGAAAGGTGAGAGAAAAGAAAGAAAAAATGAACACAAAATATCAGCAGGTATCTTGAGTGTGAAAAATTTCCATTTTGTTACATAATGAAATATTGCCACAAGATTTCCATGATTTATAGAGAAAGTCTCTTTCTCAGGCAAATTTGCGTATGAAAGTATGGAAAAGACAGCTTGGGGCACCAACTGTGTCTGCTACCTCATTGTGGTTTCATTCCAGTATGATTATTCCCAGGTCTTGGGAAGTGGGGAAAGAAAGAAAGAGAGAAGAGGGGAGAAAGGAGAGAGAATTGACATATATCAATTTACAATCAATGACAGCATAAGACAGTTAATATTTGCATACCAGAGTTTGAATTAGTGGTGTCTAAAGTAGGAACTCTGTCACCCCTTTGGGGGAAGAAGATTATTTTAGAACCTCTGTTCACATTTACACCTACTGTTATATTTATTTAATTTAATACATAAAATAATAAATGCATTTTATCGTCTGAATTTTTTGAAATAAGTTTATACTAAATCAAACTTAATTTTAGATTTGAATAAAAATACATCTCATGTATAAAGATATTCTAAGAGTTTTATATATAGCCTTTATGCAAGTAAAATTTAGTAATAGACTACAACATTATTCCTGGGTTCTATAGTTCTTGATTTGTGATAAAAGAATAATTTATTATTCAGGTGAAGCAAAATCAAAGGAAAATGATAGCAATAAAATGATTTCTTAAGATTCAATCTGTATGTTTATATCATTGTCAGTGATATACTATCCTGGAGTACATAGGACTCTGCATCAGCTCAGGGAATAAAGATTGGTTTGGGTTGTAAATTGAACAATAAAGTGGAAAACAAAATAATTTTTTTTTAAAACAATACATTCTTTGCTACCTATGAACTGCAGCAAACTAGGGAAACTGTCATCAGCAGTATGCTCTAGAGATAACCTTTAATCATTTCTCAGGATCACATGAACTTTGAAAATGTCAAGGAACAAGTACTATAGCCTTTTCAGAATAGAACTTGGGTGCCTGTAGTCATCCCAGGAAGAGTTTTTAAAAAAATCATTGCTGTATTTTTCAACAAATGCTGTTAGAATATGAAATTGGATTTTTCTTTTGGATAGCTATGCAGTTGAAATACTTTCCTAGACAACATATTAAACTTTCTGCCCTGTGAAATTTAAGAAAGTATAATATTGTATATAGCATACCCAGGAATTTTAATTATCTTGAGAAAGCAATGCTACAGTGAAAAGTAATTTAAAATTAATTCTCAGTTATAACTTGGTTTATTTAAGGAGCAAAAGAGATCCTATTTTTCTCAACATATTTTAAGATAAAAAATATGGCTATTTGCATAATACATCCTCATCTCCTTTTTAAAATATTTATAACATAACACAAAATATGAAATGAATCTTTGATAATATTTTGCTTTGCTTGATTGAACTGCTGCCTTAAAACCAAAGAAAATGAAAGTTTATTATTATTATTGCAAACTGCTTTGTGCCTTTGATTAATGACACCATGAAAAAATACAATGTACTATTACCACAATAATTCTGCCATAGCAGAGTAAATGACCTATAGTAGAGAGAGTTTTACACAATAGTTAACTACATAAAGTATTTTATGCTGTCAAACTATTTATAGCAACAACCCAATCATTAGGATCTATCATACCCCACCTATGGTGTAGTTTTTAATATGCAAGGCAAAATAAAAATATAATAAATATAATAGCATGTTGATTATAAAAATAATACTTGATACATTGACAATGGGTTTGATCAGTGATTTCAGATATATAAAATGATGCATGACTCTATAGTGAGGTTTATCCCCTCTGGTATCTTCACATGACTGTGTCTCTATGTTAGAAGCTCATTTAAAAGGACAAAATCTAGTGACCACATCAAGTTGAGGCATCTGGCATTCCCAAGGTAGACATAGTTCTTATTTATTCAAAATGTATTGACTAAGCATAATTAATAATAAATACAAAATGAATTAGAAATACAAAAAGATCTTGCAGATGCATATGAAATAATAGTAGGAAACAAAAAGTTGAATAATATAGTGAGAATTTAACTGCTTATAGAAGTACCAGAAACAGATATTGAGGGAAGGAGTCTACTGTGACCTCAATCAAACTTTCTGGTAAGATACTTTTAGGTCAGTGATTTTCAGTGTCACAATTTTTGAGGTACACTTTTTGTTTCCAAATTGCTTGATTGCAGATGAGTTAGGAAGAGGGTCTAGTGAACCAAAAAGCTAGTATCTATCTCAGAGATGGCAAACTACCAATTGTTAAGGGACAGCTAGACCCCATGATCTTTTTTTCAATTTTGTGAAAGAACTGCTGGCCAAATTCTCATCATCAATAACTAAGAGAGATGGAGATGGAATCTGACCTGATTCTAAAGGAAATCACTGCACAATCTATATCAAGACTAGCACTTGGGAAATTCTGCTTGAGGCAAAATGCTTTGGAAAAGAATATCTCTGTTAACCCTATTTTCTAAAGTTTCATTGTTACAAACAGAAAACTGACAGAGAAAGCACAAACTAGCAGATTATACTTGTAGAAGGTAAGTGTGTTTTTTTGAAATCATTTAGACAATCAAAATGTATTAAATAAACCTTGATGTAGCCACCACCCAATATTAGAATTCGCATATTACAAATATATTTGAAGTCCTATATTTCCCTTTCATAAATAGATTCACCTGTCTAACCACTTCTCTCATTTCTATACATTTCATGCATGTCTTTAAATTTTACTATATATAAATAGATCGATAATGATTTATCTTAATATATCTCTGATTAGTATATACTATTTGCTATTTGCTTTTTTATGATTTAACTACATGGCATCTTAATTTTAAGATTAAGATTAAGATTCTTCCTCCAAAATATGTTATATTTATTTATATTAACGTGTACAGCTATAGTTATTTGTTGTTTTTCATTTTTACCTTGGTCTACTGTTCCATCACATGAATATTCTACAGTGTATTTACCTATTCTACTGGTGGGAATTTAGTCCTCTCTATCCCAATTTCTCACTCTTGTAACTTTCTATTAGAAGCCTCCACAGCTTCTTTGGAAATACATAATTATGTAACTTATTACTGGATTATAAGGTATGAACAATTTTACCTTGTATGGATATTTCAGGAATATATTGCAAAGCACTCTAGGGAGGACTGTGTGAGGAAGTCTTAAATCTGATGGATATTCCATTATATGTTGAGGGCATAGATGAGGATTTTATTTCTGAAAGCAGACATGTAAATCTATAAACTAAACTGGAGATAAATAAACTTTCTACAAAATACCGCCTTTAAGTGCATTTACCTTTCAGTGTATTATTTACTGACATCCAAAAAAACATAATTTCTGATTAAAATCAAGTAGCATTTACTTCCGTCACCACTTTATTTGATGATTGACTAGTATTGCTAACCTGATCGAATCCAAAATCTGCCAGCAGTGACTACGTTTGCATTTATAAGTTTTATTTTATGTCTTTGAATGTTAAATTATCTAAATTTTCAAAAGAATCTTAATCAGGTCTGAAAATAAATCTTAAACTCTTAAAATTGCTAGTAGCTGGGAAAATATTTTTCAATATGGATTTTCACTATCTCTAACATATTTGCCCTTGCATTTATATTTAAAAATATTTCCTGTGCCCTAACTTGGATATAATTAGTGAAATGCATACAATGTTGGAAAATTAAAATGTCTTTTAAAGGGATTGAAATTATATTTCCAGATATTTAACTTGCAAGTTTCTCCCTCTTCAAAAAATGATATTAAAATTATATGGAATATGTAGCACTAAGCAGTTTTCTTCTGTATATGTCATAGCAAATATTAGCATTGTGTACCTTCAACATAAGCAGAGTTGACAAATTGTCAGAACTCATAAATGCATGGAGTTCAAGAAGTTTCTTGAAATTTAGTTCCATTTCTCCTTGAAAATGTTTTTCCTCTTGAATTACAAACAAGCACAGGTGATGTGGAAAGTTAATAGTAATGATTAATGAAAAGAATATTAAATCATGGTAATCAGATATTTTTATCTTTTGTTTTCAAGACTATTACTAGTTTGACTGTGTTGATATTTTAATCATTTAGTCAAATATCTCAGGACAATTTTACACTAACAAATCAAAGAATTAGAAATACAATGAGGCCTGCTTTTCATTTACATCAATTTGTCTACAGTAGTATTTGTACAAAGAAAGAAACAATCCAATTTACTACCTAACTTCCACTCAGTTAAACTCTTCTGAGGAATTCAAACATCTTGATTTGAAAAAAATAGGCCTCATAATGCACTTAAAATTTATTTTATTTATATACCAAATTTAGAGGATGCATTTTGAGTAAATTTCAAACAAAATACATCAGCACGTGAATACATACCCAGTAACAGGCAGAATAACAATCCTCAAAGATGTCCACATTGCAGTCCTTGGAATGTGTGAATATGTTGGTTTATGTGACAAATGGAAATGATTTAAGATTGCAGATGAAATTAAAGTTGCTAATCAGCTCACCTTAAAATGGGGAGATTATTCTTGATTATACCAGTAGGATAAGTAAAATTACAATGGTCCTTAAAAGTGGAAGAGTTAGGGAGAAGAGAGAGAATCAAAGAGACTGCAGGACGAGGACTCTGCCTGACATTGCTGGTTTTGAAAATAGAGGATTACAGGCCTTGAGCATAAGAACAATAAGCAGCCTCTAGAAACTGGAAAAGGCAAGGAATGGACTCTCTTCCATATGATGCGTTATGGACTTCTGACTTTCAGAACATAGGATAATAAATTGGCCTTGAATAAGCCATTAAATTTTGGTGATTTGTTCCAGCAGCAATAAGAAACTAATACATATACCTTAGAACATTTAGGTTTTTCATGTGAGGCATTTTTGGTATTTCAATGTACAGAGTGCCAGTCTATAAATATTTCATATTATGAAACATATATAATTGCATGCATCAGAAAATGTATCCCTTGCTCAGTTGAAATTCATAGGCATGAGTCTACTCAGAAACTTGGATTACCAAACAACCACAGAAGTCAGCAACAGGCAGGACATTGATTCTGAGTGAATTTGTCTTCTGTTTTTAGCACTTCATTTATTAGCATTTTCTTTCTGGTGGATAGAACTCACTGCTTCTGATATCTCTAATTGTGTGGGGGGGGTATGTGTGTACTACTTTGATATGACTTTTCTTAAATTACTGCCTGTCATTTAGCTTTCATAATTTCTGTATATTCTTATTTTATTTTAGGTGGTCAATTCTGTGTTTCATTTTCTCAAGGACCAACTTTTTGGTACTAATCAGGTTAAGGCAATATTAAAATCAAAATTTTCAGGGTCTAAAATATATGAAGCAAAACCTGGCAGAAATTAAGAAAGAAAGAAAGAATTAAACAATAATTAGTGGAGACTTCAAAAACTCATTCTCAATAATAGATACAACTAGACAGAAAATCAGCTAGCATATAGAATACTTGAATAATATTATGAACCAATTGTACCTAATTGACGTCTACCAAATACTCCATTAACAATAGAAGAATACACATTCTTTTCCAACAACCACTGAACAGTTTCTAGAATAGATCATCTGCTAGGCCATAAAACAAGGTTCAATAAATTTAAAAGTATTTAAAGCATACAAAGCATGTTCTTGATCACAATAAAATTAAATTAGAAATCAACAAAATAAAGATACATCGGGAAAAATAATCAAACTTTTTGTTTTTCCAGCAGATAAGAACACTGCTTCTTAAGTATATGGCATTAATACTTGGGAATTCAAATAATCTCCATATTTCCAAATTATTCACATTTAGCCATTATCGGTTTCTGTGTTAACAGTTCACAAGAGATAAATATCTATTGCTTTTGAAGATCCCAACACACTCAAACCAGGCAATTGGGGTGTCTCAGTGCACCTCCTTTAATACTGTACCTACTTGTCCAAGTGGCTATGGTTGTGTCCCTAAGACTAGGAAATGCAAGTGAAAGAATGAATGTTCTTAGAATAAGCAATAAGTTACCCTCCAGCAAAATTGCATAAACATGGGAAAATGTAAGTGAAACAAAAGAAATTCTAGAATAAGATATCTAATCTTAAGATTGTTTCTTTAAAGAGGGAAAACCCAGTGTTGGTGAGTTCCATGACATTAAGAATCCTTTAGCTTCTGAACCAAGAAAGTCTTATGAAATTTACTGGGGGAAAAATTCACAGTAATCAAGAGTGGTAGACAGGAAAAAGTCAAGTCAGCAGGCTTGGGGTGCTCAAACTACCACACTCCAAAGAAGAGTCTATCTTCAGGATTAGCCCTTGGCTGGCTCCTGGGAAATAACCTCTAAGCTCCTGGGATATTCTGCATGAAAAGAATGGTTTTTTGTACGTGTGAAGCCTTGGGCCATGCTCTACAATTTTGACCAGATAAGTTTATCCTAATGATGCAATTTATGGTGAACAAGTATTTTTTGCTTTAGGGGAAGTGGTGGCTGGAGACTGAGAAGCTGAAGTTAGTAACAAGGGTACTACATGCTGACCCCCAATTCAGTACTGACCTCCAATAAAACCCTTGCTGACAACACTTCATATGTGTTATCACATACTATTGTCAGAAGAATGCCTGTATGACAACACTGGTGTGGGCACCTGAAAGCTTGTGCCTAGTTTCTAACGATTTTAAGCCGTATCCTTTTGCTATGATAAACCATAACCATGGATGTAACAGCTTTTCTGAATCTGGTCAGTCCTGCTAATAAATTATTGAGTCTGAGGATGGTCTCAGAACCACTAACATAGAGGAAGAAAAGAACATTATAGTATAGTAACATTTATTTTCTTTTACATACGATTAAAATTTATCTTGCTTAATGAGAGTTCCAGGCCCTCATTACTGTTCCATAAAAATTTCTAACACCATCCATTTAAGTCTAATTAAAATTAACAAAAATTTTAGGACAGTGATTTTTCGTAGTTCTATAAATTATATAAAGAACAAAGACAATCACATTCACTCAAAAATAAAATCATCAAGGAAATTAGAGCAATAGGGACTATCTACCTTATATAGTGTAAAATTTGATATTAAGTTTTTCTGTTCCCCTTAAGAACATATTTTTAATCATGTAATGTAAGTACATGGAAAACAGCATTTCATACATTCATTTCCATAATTTCAATTTATAGTAAACTTTACAGGCATATCTTTAAAGATGTGATAGATATTATGTGTTATGCATCAATGCCAAAGATCCATTTGAATTTTCTTCTAGAGTGCATTCATGTATTGGAGAGGTTAAAAATCTAAAAATGCTGTTTCTCAGATACCCTTGCTGTTAGTTTTCTGGTCAATCAGATGTACTCACGTGAGATAAATGCAGAGATGAGTTAAAGGAATAAGAAGGTGAGACGTAAGGTATCCCTTATGTGCTGACCCAGATAAAGACAGAGGCAATGCCATCTCAGCTATCTGATTGTGAATGTGTTTTTTGTTGTTGTTCTTGTTGGCTGTGTTTTGTTTTGTTGGGTTTTTTTGTTTGTTTGTTTTCAGCAGTGAGGCCTGTGATCATCATAGAGATAGTTTTACCTGAAAGGTAGAAATCATTACTGGAAGTGTAATCAGAACCTTTTCAATATATTTCCAATGTTTTTGTATCCTTCTATACTTTGTAATATGTAAATTCCTTTTGGCTTAAAATTGCCAGAAAAAAATTACAATTTCCTGAAAGCAAACCCTAAAAGCAAGGGATTCAATACTTGAAGGATAGAAATCACCTTTAATTTATACTTCCTCACAGCTTTACTTGAAAAACTTTCAAAAAAGAACATCAGTATTTCACAGTATTTTCATTTCAGTGTCTTCTTCAATAGAAACACAACCAATTGTAGTGCCAATTTACCTAACGAATTCCCAACCTACCAGAGTGAGCTCTACTCACATAAAAGGCACAGTCAAAACCTTATGCACAGCTTTGTTCCAAAAGGCTCTTGATGTTTAGTTCGACAATGCAGGAAACTCAAGATAAAATGAGATTATAAACTGGATATAGACAGTTCTCTGCTAAAACCATAAAACAGTTACGCCAACATGAGAGTTACTTTCATGTGCCTACCTCAAGCCATTTGTTTCCTCACTTCTGTCAGCATCTCTGGAGAGCATCAGCACAGATACATAACAGATCCATCCCATTTTCTGTAGCCGACAACAAAGAAACAGCCAGGAACACATACTGAATCACAGTCCAGGAAAGCTCCTGTTATTCACTATAACTCCTCCATGCCTTAGGCACTTCCTAACCTAGAATTCTGAGTGAAGGACTACAATAACTCATAGTTTTGCTCCATGTATCTCAAAGAAGTTAAGAGTTCATAAGGCATCGAAGTAAAGTCATATTGATTGAGTCCGTGTCTCCAGATACTCCTATATTTGCAAAGTAATTTATATTTCTGTGTCCATGCCCTTTAAATAAAACCAAAGTCACTAGAATAAAACCAGGTTGTCTTTGGGAAATTGTTTTACAAAATAGGTACAAGAGAGGCCTAAAGGGTCTTTGACATCTTTCAACAACTTTTATAATCTTTGTTGCATAAGGAAAAACACATTTATTTATTTATATTCCATTATTACTAAAATTTTATCCTGAAGATAATAAACACGAAGACTTTAAACATTAATCTTCAATATATATATATATTTTTAATTTCACTGATGAATGAGAAAACCAAATATTGGGGAAACAAAGACAGTTTTAGTTAACGAATAGTAAAAAATGGAAACTACAAAATATAATCAAAAGTGGTGATAGTGATAGCAAATATCACTGTCAAATTTTAAAGAACCTAATAAATGTTTGTGTGCAAGTTGAATAAAATAATAGTTATAAAATATTTTGGAATAGTGTTTGAACATTTGTTTATGCCTCTAAATAGTAGAAATGTAGAAAGAACAATATTTGTGCATCTTTCCAACTCTCTAAAAATAAAGTATATGCAGAGCCATTCTTAATTCTCAGTCATTATTTCACACTGTAAACTTCTCACCCTCATATAAGTTCTAATCTAAGTGAGCAGAAAAATATTCAGGTATATTTACTCTGGACACCCCATCTTAAAAAAAATGATGTATATAATTTAAGAGAAGAATTAGACCAAAGGATTGATTAAGAGACAGAAGAGAGTAAAGAAATACAAGTCAAACTACAGATCATGAGATTTAAAATATGGTAACATTAAGCTTATGTTTACCAAAAAATGCAGTTTATTTTTGTTTTGTGTTACATGCTGAATGAAGTAAATAGATTGATAGTGTATTTTCTTGGCTGTAGCAAGTGGGGGGACAGTGAGTTCAGTCTTCTCCTTCTCCAACAGCTGACACAGTTTAGTTCGGATACCATCAGATCTCACCTGAGTAGTCTAAGTAATATACCGTCTGGAATCACTGCTTCTGATTTATGCCCCCATCCCAAGCAAATCAAAAACGAAAACAGCATTTCTCCACTGCTCTTACAGTGTTTTCTTTTAAAAAATAAACAGCAACAACTAATGATTACATCAGTCTGCAGTTTCCTAAAATCTTTCTATGGAACTCATGATAATGGAGAATAGAGTGTCATCACCTTACCTTGTTATGTAACAGACATCATTTAATCCCAGTCTCTTTCTGGAATATTTCCCCACAGGTAGAGTTAAACCTTCCTGCTCCTACAGCAGATGATGCTTCCTTCAATTAGGCAATTTACAGAATAAGATTTATACCACATTTCATATGTCTATCATCCCTTCTTGCTCAGGGGAGATCAGTCTTCATTACATTAAGGACTTCAACTGATTGGATGAGAACCACCCACATTATGGAAGGTAATATGCTTTACTCAAAGTTCACCAATTTAAACGTTAATCTCATCCAAAGAAACACCTTCACAGAAATATCCACCATAATGTTTGACCAAATATCTGTCACTGTGGCCCAGCTAAGTTGACACACAAAATTGACCATCACAGGAGGCAAGGGAGAATCATGTGGTGCTCAACTGATTTATCTTGTGCATCTCCTTCATGCTATATTATGACATAGAACTGCCAACACAGCACCACTGTTTGTCATTGTTTAGCTGTCCATCATAATTAAAAACAAAACACTATATTAGAAAATAATCCTTAAAACCTGCAAGTAGTGACAGGACTCATTAAAACTACAAAACTAAATAATCACAACACTTTTTTTTTATTTACTTCATACTCCTTCCCATGACACCAAGGATAAGAATTCTGTTTCAACCATGTGGCAGTCAGGTGACAATTTTATATGTTAAATGTTTCCAAAAGCAAAAGATATAATATGGACTGCAATTAACTTCAGGATCCAAAAGTATTAATGGACCCCATTTAGTCTATTATGAATTATAGACAGCTCTGTGTCTGATGATAAGATTACATTAGAAATAAAAATCTGTGCAGTTGAAATAAGTCCAGAGAAAAAGGAGTTAAAAATATTATATTGGTAAATGATTGCCTTAAGAAAATGTAAAACTGGTTGGAAATGGTAACATAGCTATTCTTTGAAATACACAAATAAATAAAACAAAGCATTATAGCATACATTATTTACATTTGTGTTGTTTCTTGTTATTTCCAAGTTGCATTGAGTAACAGAGGTTCCAAGTATCTTTGTACCTTCAGGCTAAGGATTTGACTTGTCTCTCCAGTATTTCAATTTGTTGTGGGGTCCTGGTTTTTTGACATGCAGTTCATCAAAGAAACCTGATGCGCACCATTATAAGCCATTTATCTGGTGTAGTTTAACAGCATGTAGAAAAAATTGTGACATTGAGAAAGAAGCCTATCTACAAGCATCACAGTAATATCCATTTCCTTCAAATTAATACCATTATCCCACAAACATGACTCACCATATCGGGAAAAAAACACCATTAAGATTAAAAAAGCCAAAGTAATAATTGTGCCATAAGATAATATCATGCCAAGCTTGATTTTATTGTTTTATTATTTTTGTATTCTCTCTAGAGCAAGGAGGAAATTGTCAATGTTTACTTCTCAGATACAATATTTTGTAGCCTTTAGCAAAGCTACCTTGTTCTATTTATGATGCTGAGATGCCTGGCTGTAAAAGAGATCATAAATATCTCAACTTTTCGGCTATTTTTTTTTTTTTTGATAAAGACTAATTTCATTCCTTAAAATCTTATTCAATTTGAAACAAAAACAATATTATATTTTATTTTAGTGAGATAGAGACAGCATTCCTGATGCTAGGTATTACCACCACTTTAATAATAGAAAATAAAAATGTATATCATATAAATGATAATACATACACACATATATTTATAAAACATATAATATAGAGAGATATAAAATACTTAAACTGGCCATTGTAAATGTTCTTTGATGATACTGTTTCTGAATTATTTTTAATGTTTAGAGATCTTTCTGGATATATTTAATCATGTGTAAATACATTCTGTGTTGCAGGTTCAGTAGAATCCTGAAAACATGAAAGTAACTTTAAATCACAGGGGTAGAACTACACATCGATTTTAGATATATCAAAAGCATCAGCAATTTCTCAGTTAATTTATTGACTCAATAAATATTTATTGTTTGTCAGAAGTGAGGCAGTATTCTACATGCTAGAGTGAAAAAAATGCCTGTCTTCATGGAGCTTATCTTTCAGTAGGAGGAGTCAGACAATAAAATAAAATATGCATTATGTTAAAAGGTGATGAATGCTACGGAGGAACACAATGAAGAGAAAGGAATTAGAGACCTCTCACAAGGCTTGAAATTATAAATAAGTTACTAGGAACTCTTTCACTGAGTTGGGGACACCGAAGCAAAGTCTTGAAAGAGGCCAGGGAGAGAGCTACTTGCATATTTCACAATATAAAAGGCAGAGAAAAAAGGAATGTGATGATCTCAAATATGTGTGTGACTTGACTGCTCAAGAGACAGAAAGAAAGACAGTGAGGCTCACTATAGCTTAAGACTCATTCAGAATGGGAAAGATTCAGGTGCCAGAAGCATTTTAGGTCAGGAAGATCTTAGTTGCCTTCTGCCATTAGAGAGTTTGGAACGGAACAGTGATGTATTAACTACTGTACTGTCCTGAGCACTATACTGGCAAAAGACAGAGGGGAGGAGGCTGGGAGCAGGGAAACCAGTTAGGAGGCCATGGGGTTCATCAAAGCTGAGACAGTGTTGCCTTCAATCATTGTGGTTGGGGAGGATGGAAGTAGTAAGACTTTGTGGAAAATCGTATTCCTTTTTTAAGGTAGAAGTAACAAGATTTGATGAAGAATTTGATATAAGGTGTAAAAGAAAGACAAGAATAAAAAGACAACTCAAAGATTTCTTTTTTATCAGTTGAGAATGTGGTATTCCCACTTTCAATCCTATAAAATGGAGGATTGGGGGAAAACTTTTGAGTTTGGTGTGTGAGAAATGCCCTCACCTGTCCAAAGCCAAAAGATGGGCATGGAGACACGAGGTACAGCGAAGCAAGACTTTAATTATGGCCTTGCAAGGTTTGGGTGTCTGATGGGCAGGCACAAGGAAAAGGGCCGTAACAAGCAATTTACTCCCTCATGCTCAAGTCCCTGCCCCCTCCCATTGGATGAGAATAGTACGGGATGCATGATCTTCCCGGATGAGTCTAAGAACACCCCAATTTACTACCCCCTTGTAGGAAATTTCTTTGTCTGAGGGCTCAGGACAAGCCTGCAAAAAAGGCCCACCCAAAACCCTGTGAAAGGAGAAACATTAGGAAATGAAGAGAACAAAAGGTTATTAACTCATTACCATCTCAAAGACAACTTTATCTGTTCAGCAACCACTCAGGAATGGGCTGGACCAGTCACACAGTTTTTGGGCTGGGCCTGAATTATTTCTGAAAATGAATCACTTAGATTTTCTTACAGGTGTGGGAAATGTGAAGGCAAGTAAAGGTATGGGTCCGAAGCTGGAGGGAGGAATTTTTTTTTTTTTTTTTTTTTTTCTCATAGGCAGGAGAAACTACAACATGTTTTATGCTAATGCTATGGATTCAGTTAAAAAGAAAAAAAAAAAAAAAAAAAAAAAAAAAAAGTTCAGTAGAGAAATGGGGAAATTGCCTGAGAAATACCCCTGAGGAGGAAAGTGCAGATGGGATATAATGTTCAGGTGTGGGTTTTGGACTTGGAAAAGAGCACAGGGGAAGAACATGAGGAATGTGTTTTCATCTTAATTGCTTTTTCAGGAGCACTATTCCTGAAATACATTTATTGAAAGAATATCTTCCAATGCCTTCTCTTTTTTAAGGTATAATTCACATACTTTGGAATGAACATATATTGGATATAAGTACTATAGTTTTTGACAAATGCATATACCCATGTAAAGCATATCTTTATCAAAATATAGATGTAGCTCTCTTTGTCTCAGTTCCTAGTCAATAATCTTCCCACATTCACCAAACTCCTTCAAGCAACTTCTATTCTGTTTTACCATATAATGACTTTGCCAGTTTTAGAACTTCATGCAAATAGAATAATAAAGTACATACTCTGCTGCTTGTGTCTTCTTTTACTCAGCTTAATGCCTTGGGAGTCATAAATGTAATTGCATGGATCAGTAATTTGATCTTTTTATTCTTTAGTAGTACTCCATAGTGTGAATATACCACATTTTATGTATGTTACCTGGCGATGGTATACATACATAAAATTTGGATTGTCTTCTGGCTTGGGGAAATTATAAATTAATTCTGCAGGAACATTCTTGTAAGACACTTTATATTGGAATATGATTTCATTTCTCCTGGATAAACACTTAAGAGTAGAAAACCTCAGTTATAAGGTATGTGTATTTTAAACTTTATAAAAAATTGCCATATTCTTTTCTAAAATTATCATCTGTTTTAAACTCCCCCCAGCAATACAGAATAGTTCTGTTTTTTCCCTGTCCTTACCAACCCTTAGTTGGGTGTGTTATGATATCTCGTTGTGGATTTGATTGCATTTCCTTGATGATGTCAAACTCTTTTTTCCATGTGCTTATTTTCCATTTGTTTATCTGCTGTTGTGAAGCATCTCTTTAGGTCTCCCCTCCTCTCCTTTTTTTTTTTTTTTTTTTTTTTTTTTTTTTTTTTGTTAATTCCTCAGTTTGTCTTTTGACATTGGAATTTACTTTTCTTTTGTGTGCAATAGATATTCTGCATTCCAGATACATGAATTGTAAACATCTTTCCCAATCTGTGGTTTGCCTATATGTTTTATTTTATTAATGGTATCTTTTCAAAAAGCAGATATTCGAATTTTAATGTAGTCCCACTTTGTTTCCTCTAAGAACATAAGGTATTCTTCTATAACAGTGACTGAGAATATGCATAGGCATGTCACTGGAGTCATTTTGCGTTGGAGGTGCAGGAGCTGGAGAAAACTCCTGCTATCAAACCATGGCCAGAGCGGTCTGGCAGTCAGATAAAGCTGAGCTGTTTGCAATCACTGGGAGAGCTACAACACAGCATTTTCTTTGTGGAGGCCCCAGGGGCTATTCTGAAAAGCCAGTAATCATCAATCTCTCTCTTTTCCTCTATACCTCCCATGATCTGAGGTGTTGCACAGGTGCCCAGTTTCTCTCCCTCAAACTCTGAGACTTTGCCAGGCTGTTTCTTTTGCCTGGACTGTTCTTACTCTCCTTTTCAATGAAACCAAACTTAAACCCCCGAACATTATTTATTCCAGAAAACTTTTCCTTGACTTGCCCCACCCCGAACAAGGTTCTCCCTTGCAACTCCACCTCAGCTCTGGTCCTCTTTTTAGCACATGGTTCTTCTCATTATCTTTAATGATTTTAAAAAATAATGTCTCCATTTCCTTTATTCTATGGCTCAGCATTATGTTAGATTTGTTTTCCACTTTGTTATCAATGTGGCATTTCTTTTGTATTCTTTCCTATTTTTCATGTTTGTTAAAAAGAAAAAAATCAACTCTTCTCAAACTCCATCTATATGAATGTATTTTAGAGATACTTCCTTTTAATTAAAAATATGCTCTAGGAAGATATGTGATTAAAAAAAAAAGGTCCAGAATCAAAAAGTCCACAACAGGACAGGTGAATAATTATTGCTACATATCAGTAATCTAAATAAAAATTGGGAAAAATCAATTATTTTGTTAGATGTATTTGTACATTTTTAGTCATATGTCTAAATACATACATATATATATATATATGTATTAGTAAGATGTTTTATATATATATAGTAAGATTTTTTTTTTTTTGTCTTTTTGACTTTTTCCGTGTCCGGCAACGGATCGCAACCCTCAGTGTTGCCCCCATACCAGACCAGGGACCGGCAACGGGATTGCAACCCTCGGCGTTGCTCCCGCGCCTCGCTCAGCCAGTGAGCGGGAACCGGTCCGTATGTGGGATCCGAACCCTCGGGCGGGAGTACCGCCACGCTTCCCAAGCGGCGCACTATCCAGTGCGCCACCGGGCTGGCCCATAGCATAGATTTTTTTTTTATAAATTGTTACTTTAAAATGTTTTTTGTGTTATTCAAAAAGAATCACACACACACAATTTTGCATAACATTTTATCCAGATAGTCACTTCTTGGATTCCATAAAGCAGTATTCACTGATCTACTTCTAACTAGGTCCGAGGTAATTCACAATAGAATCATTATATTTAGCAAATAATACAATTAGAAATGTTTAATTATTCCAATAAATAATACAATGAGAAACAAATTAAATTATCCCATTCAGTATAAAAACTAGCAGATAGAAAATGACACAAAATTATCATTGAAAATGAAGAATCTGTAGAAAAAATAAATACTGCTTCTATGCTTCTATCTAAAAAGCTACTAAACTCCAGTCTGACACGTAAGGAATTCGGGATTCATCACTCCCATCCTCACAATTAAGTACAAAGCTGAACAAACTGAAATCAACAGCTCTTTTTAGATCCATCAGAGAACTGAGGTCACAAGGCAAAGTACTGTCATGAAACACAGAGAGACAGGCACATGCACAGGATCAAAGCTTACTGAGAGGAGACTCACAGGAGCAGAAGCTAGAGCTAATGAGAGTAGAAACACTTTAAATTTCAATTGATAAACTGCTGAAATTGCATAGTGTAGACTAGCCTGTGACTTAACACTTAGAGGGAGACCAGCGTTAGGAGGTCCACATACTTCTGTGAGTTTACCACCAGGAGGCCTACCAGGTTCTCACTGTGAAGATTAGAGAGAGAACAGAACTGTGGTTACTACAGGTGAGAAAGAGGGAAGGAAGGTAGGTTAGCAAGAAATTGGTTAATAGACACAAAGAATGATTATGTTTTGTAATGATGAATATACTAATTATCCTGGTTTGGACACCACATATTATACACAAGTATTAATATTAAACTCTATACCACACAAGTATGTGTAATCAATTATGATTCAATAAAAAAGTAAATATAAAAGGCAAAAAAAATAAAGGAAACAAAGAGGGAAAAAAGATAAGAAAAAAATCACCTGCTTCCAGTGAAGAGAGGAGAACAGTAGCTATTTTGAAACAAGATTGCTCATTGCTCTCTGTTCTTTAAAAAGGTCTGCCCTCATTAAAACAAATAAACAAACAAACAAAACTGTCTTACAAGAGCCTAGCCAACCTGGCGGATGAGAAAAATACAGCTCCAATCCCCTCCAGCCTTTGACAGAGAAAGGGAAATACCCGATTCAGGCTTATTAAAGACTGAAAAGTATCATGAACATTTCCCACCCCTAGCAACTTATCATGATAGCAACAGGGATCCTGTATAATAACTGGGGATTATAGGTTTAAAAATACCCTGCAAGCTGAAGACCTTACTTAAGGAGTCTTTGGGAAAATTCAAATAAAACAGCAAAGACAAATACAAGGACATAAAAGGAAATTTTAGCCACAAGCACATACAGATATAGCTAATAGTATATCCAGCCTAACTTCTAGACAGATAAACATGAAATCTCACGATTCAGGCCTGCCTTCCTCAATACTTTTACCAGATACATGAAAAAACAAGAAGTCATGCTAAAAGGCAAAAAATTAGTCTGAAGAGAGAAAGGAAGTATTGGAACCAGACTCAGCAATGGCAGAGTTTTCAGAATTTTCATAATGGGGATTTAAAATAAGTGTGATTAATATGCTAAGCATTCTAATGAAACCACAGACATCATGCAAAAACAGATGGGTAATGTAAGCAGAGAGATGAAAACATTAAGAAAGAATCAAAGGGAACTGCTAGAAATCAAAAACACTGTAATAGAAATGAACAATGCCTTTAATGGGCCCTTCAGTAGACTAGACCAGGCCAAGGAAATAATCAGGGGATTTCATACCTGAGTAGAAAGTACAAGATTGAGGGCCGAGCCCATGGGGCACTTGGGAGAGTGCGGCGTTGGGAGCGCAGTAGCGCTCCCGCCGCAGGGTCGGATCCTATATAGGGATGACCGGTGCGCTCACAGCACTCACTGGCTGAGCGCGGTGTGGCAGGTCTCAAAAAGGACAAAAAAAAAAAAAAAAAAAAAAAAAAAAAAAAA